>NC_137922.1:13724923-13747423 GCF_963457725.1 Sprattus sprattus | reverse complement strand
CACACACACACACATCAAAGTGACTGGAGTTAAAACAGAGCTTAGCCTACACTTCAGACATCAAAGAGTGGAAGGGCAATAAGGACATACACAAGCTGCTGTTTGCGTATATGCATCACCATATAGGCGTTTATGGTGCATCTGTCAGCTGAACTATATTTGTATAGATAAGGTGACCGCAGATGCGACCTTCACGTTTTGTCAGTCTAGAAACTGTATCCCTGAGGCTACAACCTAGTAGGCCCAGTCATGTGTTCCCCCCCCCCCCCCCCCCCCCCAACACCAATTCCCTTTATGTCCTTATCCTTTTCAGTGAGGCAGGCGCCTCCGTGCAAACCCACATGTTTAATGCCAGACATAAATGAGATCCACTCTACTTAAGTGCCTCCTCTCGGGCAGCGCATGTGGTCCAATCTTCAAGTTCTTTCTCCCGCTCCCTCCATTCAGTCTGTTCTGGAGATCAGATTTACTGATGTACAGACGCCCACATGCCCTCCCTCTCAGTCCGCGGACCAAACGGCGGCGGATTGGGGGGGGGGAGGGGGGGGAGGGGGTCTGGCATCCACAAACACGCAAATAAATCACGGCCTTTGTCTCTGCAGGTGAGGGGCGGAACGCCAGCCGGCCCGGCGGTCTCCCTCCGTGAATCACGCGAGTCGAACATTCTGCTGACGCAAGATGAAACGAAACTAATGGAAAAAATAGCGCCATCGTCCTCGTCTCCGCTGAGAGGGGAGGAAAGGACGACAGCTTGACAGGAAAGCTGTTTTTGCGTCGCATCAGTAAATTTTCATTAATGGCGTCTGTCGTAAGTGGTTTGGGCGAGCGTCACACACGGCACTGTGCACGGAGCGCGTCCTCTTCTTCCTCTCCAGGTTGCCAAAAATGATTGACAGCCTCCCGTCACTCCTGAGAAATTAGCATAGGCTGTCTGTTGACTTTCAGAGCAGATGATTACAACAGGAAGGTGAGACACAGAGCAGAAGAATGATTGTGAGAGGGGAGAAAGGAGTGTGATTGACGTGACATCTTACTTACTGCTCTCTTTGCCTTATCTATTTTTTTTTCACACAGAGTTGCTCCGTTAGCACAAACACGGTATTCATCCAGAGGCAAATGTGATATGAGATTCTTCTATTCCCAAGCTCATAGACACGTTTCCCCATCTGTAACGAGTTTGCCGGAGTCTATAATTTCCTCTTCAAGCTTTTTTTATTCTCTTGCATTGCGCTTGATTTTAAAGGTAGGACACAGGTGTAACTTCACCCAAGGGATTTTTTACTCGCTGCAGAAGAAACAATTACCTATGTTAATTCCTTTCTTTATGGAGATTTAATAGGTTCCAGGTATCACCACTAACACAACCACAACGTGTAGCAAGTCTCCAGTTCCATCCCAGTGGGTCAGCTCCTGCAGCATGTAATACATTCCATCTGCATAACAGTTCGGGAGAACTGCAGTTTCTTTTATGAATTCTGCTGCAGTTAATGCCACTCCTTAGTCAAACAAACTCAATCCCATTTCTTCAGTCTCCCTCTGGTGTATCCCTCCAGTGTCTGGTGGCCCTGTGTCCACTTTAGATTCTGTGTGTGTGTGTATGCAGTCTGTTCAACTCTGACTGAAGTCGTGACTGAGGGTCGTTTGGTATGTGTATGCACTCTGTGCCTATGTGTATGTGGCAGAGGGTGCTTATGTGCTTATGTGTATCTGTGTGTTGTTTGTTTGGTTTGGTGTGTGTGTGTGTGTGTGTGTGTGTGTGTGTGTGTGTGTGTGTGTGTGTGTGTGTGTGTGTGAGTGGACTCTGGAATCATTAAGGTTCTGAGCTGGAGTCCAGCATTTTTTGTGGGTTCTTTTGTCACAGGCCATCTGCACACCTCCAGCTTCTACTGTGTCCTCATTGACCTGCCAGAGGGCTAGAGGTGAGACACAAACATCCAGTACTTAAACCACCTCCCTCTCCACACACACACACACACACAAACACACACACACACACACACACACACACACACACACACACACACACACACACACACACAAACACACACACACAAGCACACACACACACACACATACACACACACACACACACACACACACATAAGCACACATAGGCACACACATATACACTTTCAGTCTTTGGTCAGTCATGAGTCAGAGGGAGCCCCCACCTCACGGTCGCCCCTCCCCATGGCCTCCACACATGACTGACCACTGATCCCGGAACAGATTTGTGGCTGCTTCGCGCCTTTAATGTGCGATTGAGCCGTGGAGCAGCACCCACTCAGGCAGAATGGGTGTCTCCCCAAGCGAAAAGAGGGGAACAGGTCACGTCCGCAAATTTAATGTATTTTCATCTCATACACACACACACACACACACACACACACACACACACACACACACACACACACACACACACACACATATACCCAGATACACACACGCACACACACACACGCTTCACATAACACGGCAGCTAAATCAGTGCAGGGAAGCATTACATGCTCTGGGTGCTCCTTCTGAATTGTTCCGCACACAAAAGACGCTTTTTTTCCCCTCGCCGGATCGATACGCAGGGGCCCTCTCATTCTGATGTCGGCACCGAGACACGCGTTTAACTGCGTGCTTCAAGGAGCCTTTCAGAGCCTATCACGCCTCCCCTTCAACTCCCACTGATTTCTCATTAGGGAAGCGAAGCAGGCCTAGGGGGGGAAGCGTTTAAAGTGTGTACCAATCACAAGCCGGGTCGGTTGGCTGGAATTATCCATGGTAAATGCATGTGAGAGAAAGGAGGTTGAAGTGTTTATTTGCTCCGTCGTCTTGTTCTTCCTGTTTTTTTGCGCTCGTCTTGGCTGTGTTCCTCGTCTTCTCTGGTAATTGTCATGCTTGTGTGACATGATGGTGTGGCATTTTGTTGGCGAGGCTCCTAAAAGTGCGCATGTGTTCAATACGCTTTGAGTTTATTAATTTAGTTTTTCCTGACCCTGTGACTCGTACTGTGTTACTGAGAGTATAAATGTTTGGGGTTTGAGAGTGCTTCTTTAGCTGTTGGTTTCTTTCACTCCTAGTATTAGGGTGACCAGACGTCCTCTTTTTCCCGGACATGTCCTCTTTTTGAGACCTAAAAAAGACATCCGGCAGGAATTCCCATATTGTCCGGTATTTTCATTGGTGTCTCTTTATAATAGTTTCCTCTAAGTGAACGAGTGTTAGGAACACATCAGCAATTAGTGATTAGCTATTCATACAGCTTTGTCATAGTACCATATGCTATATATACCCTCGGAATGGCCAACCTATCTCGGTCATGGTGGGTATTATTTTGTAGAAAGGAAATAGTCAGTAGCAATCTATAACACAATTATATGCTTATCCTACATAAGCTATGGAAACTATTAAAAAAACTATTCAATTAAATGAATAATTTCTTATTTTCATTGGTATTGTTGTCATATACAGATATGCAATGATTTGTGGGTAATATTTTGTTGTCCAATGTCAAGTCTCTATTTGATCATGTGACGAGACGATCTAATTTAGACGCACAATCTAAACGTCAAGACCTAGAGGCAAAGTACACAGGCAAGCACCTTTCAAACATAAAGGTGGTGATTCATGATATTCTTTTTCAATGGAAAGGATAGCCAGCCAATTCAGCCTCTCCTGCTCCATGCGGCCCCTCAGGTAGGTCTTTTTGAGTTTCAATTTGGAAAAAGATCACTCGGCTGTTGCCACTGTCACAGATGTCAGAAACAATAGCAGAGCAGTGCACTGCACACCTTACCGAAGGTGGATTTTAGGGAATGATAATCCACAATCAGCATCTTGTCAAATTGGGAGACTACGGACTGCTAGGCAATCTGCTCCAAAACAGGCCCTGAATGATAGGTCGCCGCCGAGCGCCTGTTTCATTGTATGTGTTTTTCAGATGTTGGTAAAGCTGCTGTGCCGCCGCAACAAATCGTGCCTTTCATAAGTGTTTTTAAAGAACCTTTCAGCACTTTGACCGTTTGTTTACGTTAGTGTGTCAGAGTGCTATTGTTGAGATCTTTCTTTTTTACATGTCTACTTTCCCAATACAATGGCCGAAGTAAATAATTCTCCCCACCGGCGATTGTTGTTGTTTACGATTTTCTATCAGTTCTCTCACCACACAACGACGTCTCATCTTTGCTCCTTGAATGTCGATATGTAATGGTATGGAGTTATTGAAACTTACTACGTGTAAAAAAGACTAGAAATTGAATGTTTATTTTTCATTGAATGTTTATATAAAGATATAAAGTTGCACTGGGTGCCTTTAATATTAAGATATTAATGAGAGGGAGGCCAGCTATCAGAGTTTGTTGTTGCTTTATCTTTTGCAAAAGGAGAGATGACACAATGGATTATACATAATTACAACATAGGAAAGTTTAACTATTATATAGTGTATATGCCTAATGTGTGTGTGTGTGTGTGTGTGTGTGTGTGTGTGTGTGTGTGTGTGTGTGTGTGTGTGTGTGTGTGTGTGTGTGTGCGCGCGCGCCTCTTAACTAGTAAATAACTAGGGCCCTTGATAATAGCATGCACGAGGGCCTGTCGTAACTACCAACCACCAACCACCCCCCCCACCCCCCCCCCCCCCCCCCCCCCGACCGTCACCGCTGAAGTGTCCTCTTTTTCACCAACTCAAATCTGGTCACCCTACCCAGTATCCCCTCAATGTTATTCTTTTCCTCTCTTTCACCTGCTCTCCATCTCACTCATTCAGTGTATTACTCCCCACCTCTCTCTCTCTCTCTCTCTCTCTCTCTCTACCTCCCTCCTTTTCTCTTTCTCTCTGTCCGTGTTTGTTGTTGTTGTTTTTCCCTCACCTCTCTCGCACATTCATGTCTCCTTGAATAATCACCCGCTTATCTGCCACAGCTCTGCTGCTCCTGACACCTCCGTCTCGATCGATGCTCACCGAGACCGTGAGGGCTCCGGAAGACGAGGTCGTGACACCCCCCCCCCCCCCCCCCTCCTGCCCACGGCAACGCAGGCAAAACAAACACCGCCACCCGAGGTCAACCCCTCGGTTGGGGTTGCCAGAGAGGGGAGGGGTGAGGTAAGGTGGGGGGGGGTCACCAGGTTCTCGATTCCCAATAGCACTTTTTTTTCCCGTGATAGCAGCGCCAGCAAAACAAAAACAACAACTACAACAGCAGTGGCTCCTTTCTCATCAGCCCTCCAGGCCTAGGACTATGAGTCGCAAAAACAAAGCTCCGATCCACCGAAGAAACTGCCACAGGGACCATGTCAGGCCCTCAGGTCATCATCCATCTTGTTTGAAATATAATGCAGTCATCATTATAGGCACAAGTTGTCTGGGCCGGAGAAGCCTAGTTGAGCTGTATGTGGAAAGAGAGAGAGAGAGAGAGAGAGAGAGATAGAGTGAGAGAGAGATAGAAAGAAAGGGAGAGAAAGAGAGAGCACTCTGCCAGGATCTGCTGCGCTTGCACTTTGAAAAGTCCCAGAGAAGACTTCAATTTAGCTCCCAGGACATGAATTTAGATAAATATTACCAGTTCCCATCTGACTCCTGTATTTGGGTCTGCATATGAAGAGGGGGTGCAATGTGTTTCTGTCTTGGTGTTTGTATTAAACATCTCGGTTGAGATGCTGGCTCGCACTGAAAGAACAGGCATTTGGAATCTGTCCCAAGGGATTGCAGTGAGCCATGTACTCTAGCTAGTTCAACGGTCAAGCAAACGGTCACGTGTAATATTTATAGGATTACTTCTTCTGTAGACATTAACCTGTTCAGTCCTATGCAGCTCTCTATATTACTTACTACATGACATATCAGTACTTTATGGCCTTAAATGGTCATATATGCTGTATGATACTAGGCAAAAGGCACATGAAAAACTCAAAATACTATGAAGATACAGTGGTGGCCAAAATTATTAGAACACTAGACATATTTAAGAGTTTTCAGTTGTTTTTGTTGAATTGGCCATTAAAATACCCTAAAAACTAATGAAATATCTACAAAGTCATCATTATGCTATTTAAACCATAGAATAGAGGCATCATTATGAGATTTAGGTCAAATTCCGTACAAAAACAAGCTAGGCTTATTTCACTGTCAATGTCACACAATCATGTTCCTTCACAGATGAAGCCAAATCACTTGTGTTATCATTGTCAGGTGTTATTGTGGTTAAGTTGATGGTGATGCAAGAGTCTTAGGATACAGATTCAGTGAATATTTTGAATGTACAAGGCCTATCTTACGCATAAAGTGATTGGCAACATCAGGGGTTTGTCACTGAGGCCACACCACCAATTGGTATAGATTCAAAGCCTCTAGAAGCAGTCTTGAAGCACATGTTGCTCTTTGAACATGGCTAAGGTGAAGAATGAGCTAACGAGTGAACAACGGGTTTAAATTAAAGGCCGTTTTTGATGTTGGCTGGAGTAACCGCCGCATAGCTAAGGACTTGAGATGCAGTCCAAGCACTGTAAAGTACACTTTAGACCACCATGGCACCAGAACTAATAGGGGAGAGGTTGAAAAAAGAAACTCTCAGACAGACAAGTGAAGCCATCTCAAAATTCTCACTCTTAAGGACTGAAGAAAGACTTTACAAGAACTGTGTGATCAACACCACATTGACTAATGATGCAACAGTGTCTTCAAGAGTATCCGTCGAAAACTGGGAAAAGAAGGACTTTTTGGCAGAATAGCAGCAAAGAAACATTACTGAAAGAGAACAATTGAGTGTAACACCTGACATTTGCAAAAGAACAAAAGAAATGGACAAAGAAGAAATGTTGTGAACTGATTAGTCCAGGTTTGAATAGTTTTGCAACAAGCAAAGCATATATGTTCCACGAAGTGAAGGGGATAGATACAAAAATGAGTGTCTCTTGCCAACAGTTAAACAAGGAGGGGGTAGTATTATGGTGTGGGGTGCGATTTAAGCCTCAGGAACAGGTAATTTTGGCTAAATTGATGGCATTATGGATACAAAAGTATACCTCAACATTCTGGTGAGGCACAGAGTTCCTTCTGGGAGTCGTCTTATTGGGTCTGTATTTTTTTCCCAAGAGGACAATGACCCTAAAAAATGTTTTAGCTATTGGCAGAACTACCGCCGACATGGAATCTGCTGGAACATTGAAAATGATGGACCGGCCCTCTCAAAGTCCGGACTTCAAACCCATCAAGCAAATTCGGGGCAAGTTGGAAAATAAACTGGACATATCTATTGTACATTCAAAGGAAAGCCTTTGGATTGACTTGCAGAAGGCATGGGATAACATTAGTGTTGAAGTTCTCAAGAAAAACATTGACTCTATGCCAGAGAGATGTGCTGCTGTAATTGCTGCAAAAGGTGGACGTACCACATATTAAAGTTAAAAGTGGATAAAAACAGTAGGACTCCCTTCATCTGATATTTGTTGTGCTCAGAACAACCATCTGCATGTTTCATGAACATTATGAAATTAAATCATGTTTTGGAGGCCAAAAAAAGGTAATTATTCTCAGATCTGTCAGGTGTTCTAATAATTTTGGCTACCACTGTATATCTGAATATATGTAGGGAAAGTACAGTCACATATGTTTGGTTTGTGGAAAGTAGCTTGTGCTCTTGCTCAAAATGGGCTTTATAAATAAAATAAAATAAAATAACTGCTGTTGTTTATAGGTTAGCTGTGGGTAGTACACTGTGAGCAAGAGGTGGCTTTGTTGAAGGACATGCAGTTGTGTCTCTGATGAATTCTCCATGGAAGGTTCTGGAACGTGCAACTCGCGCAGGCTACACCTCTTCATTGGCTGCCGCATACGGTGGCCCCGGAGGTCCAGCTGAAATGGGGGCGCTTTGTAGTAGGGGGCTGTTGTGAAGCTTGTTCCAGAGCATCTGTGGTTTCTGGGCAAATCGTAAAAGGAGATGTGTTTGGATGTTTTTTAATACAGGAAGGCAATTTTTTTCTCCCTCTCTTTCCCTCTCGTTCCCTTTCCCTTGTGTTTTCTTCTACTGTGGATGCCACGACGCTCAGGCTGCCTACCTTTACAGCGAGTCCCAGTGGGAACCGGTCAAATCAGGGGAAAGTAGGGACAGCCAGCAGGATCGCGCCTCACCTGACTTCAACCCGCTGACGGGCGGAGGGCCGCCTCTGACTGCCAGCCATCTGTGAAACTCCTCGCCTCGCCTCGCCTCCTCTCTTCCGCCGAACACACTAGAAAAGCCTTTGAACAGACCTCCGTTATTTTTCTCTCCCTCTTTTTGTGTTTCCCAACCTAATTCCCAGACTTCCCTTTAAAAAAAAAAAAAAAAAAAGTTTCATCACTCGGACTCCCACATCCTGCCTCCAACTACCCATCTTCCCCCACCCTCACCTCCCCCTGTTGCTAGGTTATGGTGAAGTCAAAGGTATGATTATGTCTATATATACCCGATATATATACACACCAGAGCTAAAATAATAAGCGTAAGGTCAAAAATTGATAATTGACTCGCGTTCTCTTTGTGTTAAGCCTGGGGCTTGCTTCGTCCTATATTTTCTCCTGTTCTGTCACCCCTTTCTTTGTCTCTTTCTCTCGCTCGCCCGCACCCCACCCACCCACCCACCGTCTCTACCTGGGTCTCTGGATTATGAGAAGGAGGTTATCAAACACGCCTAGCTCTGTGCAAGACACACAGGGGAATATGGAAGGGGGTGTGGGGCAGGGAGCTCTATTTCTGTGGGCTCCCTCAATATGTAGGTCTAGGTGATTAAAATCACAGCCTATATCTACAATACATCTTAATCAAGTGAGTGCCAAGGTTTTTTTTTTCTCTTTTTTTTCTCTGTCTTTTCTCTTTTTCTTTTTGCTTTGGTCCTTTCTTTTTCTCATTTTGCCGCTGTAGTGTTTGAAATTATAGTGTTTTGAGTTTAGAGGTGGATTTTTCCCCCCCCCAGCTTTCTATCTCTTTCAGCTTGCTATATCTCTGTCTCTCTTTTCTCTCTCTCTCTCTTTCTTTTCTCCTGATTGAAGTACTCAGAGCTCCATCACACCATCATTTGCGCAAATGACATGCAGAGGGGATTGAGAGTGAATGAATAAGAAAGGTATTGCCTTCTCACTCCCATTTCCTTAATGTTCTCAACTCATTCCATTTTCTCTCTCCTTTCTCTCTCCTTTCTCTCACTCTCTATCCCTCTCAGGTTGATGATTTTTCCCTCTCTTCCTCTCTTCCATTTCCCTCTCGCAGACATCTCTCTCCCCATTTCTCTTTCCTACTTCTCTTTTTTTTCTTGCTCTCCCACTCTCCATCTTTTTTGTCTGCCTCTCTTTCTCCCCCTCCTCTGTATCCTCTCTGCAGCAATGCAAACCCCCAGCACGTGTGAGTTCTCAGGGGCTTTCGGCATCTAACCCAAATCCTTCATTTAACTTGAAAAATTGCTGGCTGCGGCCACCCCAAGAGACCCGTGCCAACTGAAGAAAAAAAATTCGGCCTGCCCCGCGCCCCGTATCAGTTTACTTATTTAATATAAGATCTCTCTCTCTCATTTCTGCTGTGCCTACGCTCCACTCCTCTCCTCCTCTCCTCCGCCCCTCCTACCCGCTGCCCCTGGAGTTTTTCGGGATGGGGATGGGGCTCGGCGCTTGTTCTGAGACCCGCTTGCAGGCGTGACACCCTGGGTTGTTATGGCGGGCCCAGGCGCGGAGGCGGAGGAGGCAGCGAGGCGGCCCAGGATGGATGTGCTGTCAGTGGGCCCGGCGCGTGAAATGCAGCCTCTCTCTCTGAGGAGCCTGATAGAGGGGAGCGAGAGCAGCCTGCTCGGGACTGGGTACACACCCTCGTTCACACGCAGAAAGGAAAAAGACACACACACGCTCTATCAGCAGGCCCTATCATCATCACCACCATCACACACACACACACACACACACACACACACACACAGGTATGCACATGGGCATCTTACATTCACTTTCCCTTCTGCGTTTACACACCCACAGGCACACACACCCATAGATGCATACACGCACCATCCCAGGAGAAGGCAAGAAGGGGAGAGGAAGATAAGGAGAGATGGATGAGGTTGAGAAAGTTTCACAGGGAACTCAGCGGAGAAAAAGAAGAAGGAGGAGGAGGAGGAGGAGGAGGAGGAGGTGGAGGAGGTGGAGGTGGAGGTGGGGGCTGAGTCTCCGAGACTCTGACTCCCCCCTGTAGGGCTCTAGCTGCAGATGTGCAGCGCTATAATTAAGAGCCCGCAGCAGGGGAAAAGGAAAGCGATGTAGTTCCTGGGGTGAAAGGTCATGGTGATGATGAGCCAGCAACAGTGCTTTGACCCCCCCCCCCCACACACACACACACACACACACACACACACACACACACAGTCACAGAGTCAGAGGGGGATGCAGACGCTGCTGCTAGTCCCTGTTAAGCAGAGCGAAGCGGGACTGGGCCACACACACGTACACACACACACACACACGTACACACACACACACACGTACACACATACACACACGTACACACACACACACACACACACCCCTCTCTCCCCCACGGGGCGTTGCACTCCTACTCACTTAAGCACAGCTGGCTAAGCCCCCGTGGAGGACGGGGTGAGGCAGGGGCTCCTGCTAAACAGTGAGTGATACAGGAAATGGCACGAGTGGCGGAAGAGAGAGAGAAAGAGGATGAGACAATCAGGTAAGAGAAAGGAGGAAGAGAGGGAGCAAGGAAGGGGATGAGAGTATCCTGCTGTGGCCACACTGATATACAGCCAGTTTGGCCCCTGGCAATGTGGGGAGGGTCAGGGTCCTTGGACTAAGGAGCACTTGAACATTTAGGAGAACAGGAAACAGGACACAGGACACAGCATGGTGAGTGGACGGAGAGGGGAATAGACCAGTGAGGTCCAAGCAGGAAGAGGCATGTCAGTCAGGTATGGGATGGGAGGGGAGGGGGGTGGATATGGACCACAAGAAAGAGGGATGGGGAGGCACATGGAGAGGCGAGGCCCCAGAATGTACCAGAGCGCTGTGAGGATTTCACGGGACGGGAATCCGAGAAGACGGATGCGAGAAGGCGATGAATCCGACCATCTGGGAAATCTATCTTAGTGCGAGGAAAGGCTTCGCTCCGCCGCGCCTTGTGATGGATGTCTGACAGGTCACATTCTTTCAAACAATTTCCCCCCCCCTAAATATATAAATCAGTCTGGCCTAGTGTGTGACTGAGTGCTGAACTCCTAGTTGACTTTTCCAATTTTGTGCAATGGAATATTCCAGCACTTTTCTTTCTTCCTATGCAGTCTCTCATAGTATCACATAGATAGATAGATAGATAGATGGATACTTTATTTATCCCTAGGGAAATTTTATCATGACCAAGATTTTAGAACTTTACTCCTAAATTCATTAATAACTTCATAAATTCTGCAGTTTTGTTCCAGCACTTTCCAGAAAGGACTGCTTTCATCTATCATCCTCTTCAGCATTACGCCTGCATTTGTGCAGATGTGTATCTGCACTTCTGTCTGATAGGAGCGGCTGGTCATTAAAGGATGTGGTAGCATCATTTGGTGCCAGCCTTCCTGTCGCTTTCATAGCCTCAGACAGCCAGCTAATGACCGAAAGTCGTCAGGATGGCTCGCAGAGAGCCATAAGAACGACATGGGCTACAGGATGTGGAAAGCACTTCCTGGAGACAGGAAGTGGGAGAGGGAGAGAGTGAGGAGAGATAGGCGGAGTGTGTTTGAGATGTGATAACCTGCGGAGATGCGTCGTGCAGTGCAACCCGCCTGGCAGGAAATGTGTTTCTTTTGGTCTGAAGGTTAATGAAGGTGTGTGTATGTGAATGTGTGTGTGTGAATGTGTGTGTGTGTGTGTGTGTGTGTGTGTGTGTGTGTGTGTGTGTGTGTGTGTGTGTGTGTGTGTGTGTGTGTGTGTGTGTGTGTGTGTGTGTGTGTGTGTGTGTGTGTCTGTCTTGTCGGGAGGGGGGTGGGGCATCTCAAGGCAGAGATGAGGTGACGGGGGGAGGGGGTAGTTAATGGGGCGCCGTTCTTAGAAGGCACACGCGACAGGCCACCAGAACATAATTACCATGGCTGAGAAATGCATTTATTCAAGTCGCAGAGCTAAAGGGCCCTAGGTGGAATGACTCAACAGGCTGTTCCCCCTCATCCCCTTCTCCCCCTCTCCCTCTCTCTCCCTTACTGCTCCGTTTCTCTCTCTTTCTTTTCTCCATCTATCTCTCTCTCTTCATGCCTCTGCCCTCTATCTACCTCTCCTCTCTTTTCCTCAAACCCTCACTCTCTCTCTCTCTGAAGCAAACTCCCGCTGCCTGTGAAAATAAATATATAAATAAGGAAGACGGAGAGGGGGGAAAAAAAAACTCTTTGTGAAAGGTGGACCGAGATCTCACCAGGGTTCAATTCAGCCGCTGAGCGAGTACACAGTGCTCTTAAACGAACAAATCCAACAGCAATTCCCCTCACACACACACACACACACACACACAGACACTCACACCCTCGCCTCGGCACGCTTCAGCACCAGGCAGTCAGTGCCTCGGTGATGTTGCTGGGGTGTGTGTGTGTGTCTGTGTGTGTGTGTGTGTGTGTGTGTGTGTGTTGGTGTTTTGATGTGTGTATGTGCACATGTGTGTGCTTTCATGGGAAAATGGGCTTGTGTGGTGTGGTGGTGGGAGAAAGAGAAATAGAGGAGGATAGAGAGGGGGGGAGGGACAGAGAGGGGGAGAGGGGGGGGGTAGATAGATAGAGAGAGAGAGAGAGAGAGAGAGAGCGAGAGAGAGAGAGAGAGAGAGAGAGGGAGAAGGAAGAGCGACTCAGAAGTGGAGAAAAGCAGAACTGACAGCCAGGAGAGGAGGAGAGCAGGAAAACATCAGTAGAAAGCTCATCACAATGCAAGGCAACAGAAAGCCCCACCACCATCTCCAGCCCCCCCTCAGTTCCCCCTGAGCCCGGCTGGAGTCCTATCTCCAGGGCTGGAGGCAGGTAAATGGAAACTGTAATGATAAAAAGCAGAGGGGGAGAGAGGAAAGATAGAAAGAGAGAGAGAGAAGGGAGGGAGAGAGAGAGAGAGAGAGAGAGGAAAGATAGAAAGAGAGAGAGAGAGAAGGGAGGGAGAGGAAAAGAGAACACCACTGCTACGCCCACTCTCCTGCTGGCCGTACTCGGCTGAGCCTTTAAGCGGGGCAGTAAGTGGAGGATGGGGGGGGGGGGTGGTGAGGTAGTGGAGGGGTAGAAAGTGGGGAGAGACGTGGAGCTTTTGAATTGAACTGTGTTTGGGCAGATGATGGAGAGAGTTTGTGCTGTTAGGGTGATGGAGGTGGTGAGTGTGTGTGTGTGTGTGTGTGGGGGGGGGGGGGTTCTGTTATAGCAGTACTTCCTCCCCTGCAAAAGCAGTAGCCAAGGCAGTCTGGGCTCTGAATGTGCCATGTCACTGGACAGTGGAGGAAGAGGAGTGGAGGTTTGGGTAGAGGAAGGCCAATCACTTGTTCATTAGTGTTGGATTATGTAGGGGAAGGGAAGGAGTCTGTACGTAATGCACTAATAGCACTAGCTGCTCACTAATTGTGAACATGGGCCAGTTAATGCCTGACAAT
This sequence comes from Sprattus sprattus, assembly GCF_963457725.1. Taxonomy (NCBI): domain Eukaryota; kingdom Metazoa; phylum Chordata; class Actinopteri; order Clupeiformes; family Clupeidae; genus Sprattus; species Sprattus sprattus. The sequence goes on along the minus strand of NC_137922.1, from coordinate 13,733,819 downwards.
GGACTTGTTAATGACTCTGACATGCATTATATGGTAGTGTGTTTTTCGATCAATGTGTTATATACGCAACAGTGCTCGGAGAGAGGCAGGAGTCAGAAGGCATGAAATATTAGCCAAAAACTGTGGACTTAACATGTCTTGAGGACAGGCTCTGTAGAGCGCCACCAGACCATTCAAATAGGAATATGCTACTACACCTCTTAATGATCCAATACACAAAACCTTACATATAAATTAATGTGCGTGAAATTATGGTCCATAATAGACATCGTTATACATTAATGCTCCTCTTATGTATTGCTTTACTTGCCATTGTATATGATGTGTCCATTCACGACAGACCAGGACTTGGATTCTCAAGATCTCAAACTATTTAACTACTCTGAAAGACTGAACGCTGTGACAGTAGAAATACTTGAACGGTTAAAAGTGTTTTGTTTTCCAACTCCCACCCCAGGCAAGCATCAGCACCAGATGAGATCATAAAGCTTAATTTCCATGAGACCTTTTGCATTTAAAGAGCTTTGGCAACAAAACTTCATATTTATTCATCGAAACATGGCGAATTAAGTACTTAACAAGCTTTTCACTCTCTCAAGGAAAGTCCGTGAGGGATTTTACAGCTATGTAGCAGGTGTTTATGTATTTAGGCTCCATTGTTTTCTTATCTTTTTTTTTAACCTTCTTGTTGTCTATGTGCTTGTTTTTTTTTTTTTTTTTTGTAATAAGCAGGGAAAAGGAAAATAGTCTTTGGCAGTTGTTTTCTGAAGCCGTCTTAATCTGTTCCCATCTGTTCGATGGAAAGCCTTATGGTTGAGGAGGGGAAATTGACAGACAGGAATTCTCACCTGGAGACAGAGAGAGAGTGTGTGTGTGTGTGTGTGTGGGGGGGTAAAATAATTGTGTTGTCCTGATGGTGGTGGCCTAGGCGGTCCTTTTCTGTGCACCATCCTTCTATCTACGTCTTGTGGATAGGTTGGTAAATTGGTAATGGTCATGCCCAGTCAGTTTTACAGTTGACCCCTCACAGATGCAGGCCACGGTGAGGGTTTGTTGCATTGTTGTCCCTTTTGTTGTTCATTTGCTTTGGCTGCTTTGGAGTGTGGCTTTCGGAGTAAAGGTTTGGGTGGCACACATGGTCACAGCATACTGAGGGACACCATATTGAAAATACCGTTCCAACACTCAAGAACAGAAGTTTCTTTTCTATTTCCTTTTCTTGTTTTTGTTTTGTTTTGTTTTATTCTCCAGTTTGTTCCATTTGCAAGTTTACTTTGATGTTGTCCAGTTTGTCAGTAAGTCTAATGAAGGGGTGCTTTAATTCACGCATTAGCATTCAACGGAAGCCTCCTCATGAAAGGGATGTCTGCACTGTCCAAACAAGCGTTTATACTGTGCTCTTAATGGGCCTATCAGTCAGAATGACTTTCTTCAATGCAGACTTCTTCCTTTTTTGTCAGATATTCCAGACAACATGAAAATATTCCTCCTCACATCCTCTTTTTGCAGTTGAAGAGAAGGCTTTACACTTTTCATTACAAAAAAAGAGAAACATTTGTAAATGCTTTTTTTTCTGTGTCAGTCGGCTGCCAAAAACACAGCAACCGAGCCTCGTGTTCCTCCCCAGTTGATACACATGAAGCTTCATTCAAGGACTGTGCAATGTGTTGACAATTTGGAGAAAATCACATGCAAAAAAAATGATTCCATCCAACTTTAAACCCACTGAAATGCAAGAGATAGCCTCTATTATCACAGTGTCAAATGCCATAGAACAGACCTCTTTTCTTGTCACCTATTCAGAATTCCTTTGACAGGCTTTCTCCACGTCTTGCTCATTGGTCATTCACCATTGGGGATGATGCTAAACCTCTGATGATATGGGGTCAAGCTTCCCCTCAGGTGCAGAAATTCAATCTTGCCACTAACATTGCCTTCATTTCGCGGGATTGGACAGCTAGATCAAATTTAAGCTCTTGCCTTTCTCGCTGTATAACTAATTTCACAAGGTTGTAGTCTTTCACTTTTTTTTTCTTTTTACCTGTTTCCATCTGGCGGTTTCTAAGAACGCTTCCTTTTTATTTCGAAAAACACAGCAGTACGCACTTCTCGCCATCACACTGATGCATAACAGGAAGACCCATGAACAGTGTACTTTCAAATAAATAAACCACTTCATCAGGTTGTGATAACAACTCCCTCTCTCTCTCTCCCTACCACCTTCACTCTCTCTCTCTACCTCTTCTTTCTTTCTCTCTCAGGCAAGGCCTCCTTGTTTCTTAGCAGGTCGGCAGCTCTCGCGTGGGTAGATATGCATCAAAATGTTCCGTAAGATTAAAAAGCTAAGTGCCGTACTATGTCTTATGGTAATGAGCGCGTGCTTCTTTTTAATAATCTGTGCTGAGGGGGCTGGCGACCAGACTCTCTCATAAAGATTGGCCAGTAATATCTCTGCCTGAAAGTAGAGGTCACACGGGTCGTAGCCAGATGAAATTGCTGCTCAGTTCTAATTCTAAAATCTTATATTATCTATTGAAGTGTGAAAAAAAGGAATGTAGAACAGAAAGATAGGGGGAGAGAGAGAAATAAAAAGGGAGGGAGGGAGAAAGGGAGAAGTAAGGAGGAAAAGAAGAGACGTTCTCCCAATCATATCCGAGCTTATGGGGCGATCAGAATTCTTAGCCGTATCTTATCGTGTCTGTGAAGTTTTAATATCCTCTTTAAAAAAAAAACCTTGTCACCGAATGGAGACAAGGAAATGGCGTAGTCTCTTAAGTAACTTTTGCCCTCGTGGGGCAAAGCGAGAGCAGAAAGGATAGTGCGCCAGCGAGGTGTCTGAGGTACAAGCAGGACAAGCAGCACATCACTGACACGTGCTCCAGGGGTGGCCATTTGGTTTTACCTTGCAACCTCACACATTTCTTTATCCAAGTCCAATCAGGTTTGGCTTATCGACTATAAAGCCCCGTCCTGTTTTCAATCACATTCTTGTCTTGTCTAGTGTCTTCTGATTTATAAACTTTTTGTTAATTAACAACATTCCACTCCATCTGTAAACCCCCCCCCCCCCCCACTACCAAACACATGCCTTTCCAATCCCCTATACCGTAACGGATGATCGCGCCAGAGAGAGACAGGTGGAATTACAGTCGGCACGCTGTTCCATTGCCAGGCAAGCATACTCCGCAAGTCCGATCGGCGGAGGCAGCGTTTCGGGCCCAACATGGCTCGGCGTGTACCCCTGCTGGCGCCGGCGTGGCTCTGGGTTCTGGAGAACAGCTGTGTTTGCAGAGCTCCACTGAGCCTCGGCCCGGGTGCCGGCTGCCACACACACACACACACTCACACACACACACTCGCACGCAGGCAAGCAGGGAGGATTGTGGGTAGTCTGATGAGTGTGGGCATGTGCAGCATGCAAGCTAAGGAGAGAAAACAAGAGAAGATGTATGGGTTTTTTGTTTCCTTAAGGTGGTGATCAAGCAGGTAATGCAAAAAAAATTCAAGTGATATTGTACTCATTTTCTTTTGTGCTGCTTTGTCAAACACAAACGCAACATGTGTGTCATTAACTATATGTATAAAACCATCTTTGTGATGAACTGCACTCAAATCTGCAACCTCAGGCATGGGAGCTAGGTGTGTGTGTGTGTGTGTGTGTGTGTGTGTGTGTGTGTGTGTGTGTGTGTGTGTGTGTGTGTGTGTGTGTGTGTGTGTGTGTGTTTATGTGTGTGTGTGTGTGTGTGTGTGTGTGTGTGTGTGTGTGTGTGTGTGTGCTATGTGTGCCAGCAAGCAGACTAAATCCCATAGGTGTTAGCATCTGTCGTTAGCACATTGCTCACGGCTTCAGAGGAGTGATGTAGACACGCTGCACCTGCTCCATACCTGCTGTCCTCCCTTACATATGCCTTAAGCATGCTGACGCGCTGCTGTCATCTCATGTTTACTCCTCTTTCACGGCCCATCCATCACCCCCTATTCATATGTGCACGCGTATTGAGATTTTCTGCTTACACACACCAGCCATGAGGACTGTGAGGGGACAGGACACTGGGCGGTGTGATGTGATGATGCCATTTCTTTCTGTCAAAACACATCAAAGACGCGCATCAGGAAAGATGGCAATGCTGCCGCACGGAATCTGACACAGGTCAGCGATCGATCCCGTTAGGTGCCCCGGCTTAAATACCGTTGCAGTAAGCAAGGATGGCATGAGGGTGCAACTACAGGGGAGGAAGTGAAAAAGGAAAGAAAGAACATAGGCCTTTCTCTCTCTCTCTGCCTGTGTGTGTGTGTGTGTGTGTGTGTGTGTGTGTGTGTGTGTGTGTGTGTGTGTGTGTGTGTGTCTGTGTGTGTCTGTGTGTGTCTGTGTGTGTGTGCTTGTTAGGGAGGTGAAATAATGGTGTTTATTAGTTCAAATAGAAGAAATTCATTTGTTTCTGTAACATCCGTTGTTTGAATATGTCAAGCAACGGATGGAAAAGCATGTTTTTTCTTTTCTTTAATACATCATTACTATTACAACTATTAGCATTAGGTTTGAAATATAGTGTTGTACAGTCTAATTTAACTTAATTTGAAGTTATCCCCTTAGGTGCATCTCTGAGCTCTGGCAATAAATCGTTCACATATATCATTGAAATGAGACGTATGAACTAGATGCTCATAGCTGGGGCAGTGGGTAATAAATAGACACAGAGACTGGGCTCGTTATCTTTCATCTCTGGATGAGGTCTGCTCTATAATTGAAATAAAAATAGAAATGTTCCTCTTAATGTAATTATCATGATTGTGTGAGAGAGTTCTTGTGAGAACCCAAGCCAAAGCTCTTCAGATCAGCCTCTCCTTTGTCATACAAAACACCCTGTTTACCGTGCCCCTAACATGCCCTCTCATTCTTCTTTCCTCTCTCAGTCTCTTGTTTTCCCTCTTTTTCTTTCCTACTCTGTCGGCCATTTTTCCCTGCGCAGGATGAGCGTGCGTCCCTGAATAAGAATGAGGGGTGCACTGACGCAGCCACCATCTGTCCAGGGGCTCAGATTTACACTCACTGATATCTTCATAACTCAGTAACCCCCCATCCACCCCCTACCCCTTTTACCAGACACCTCAAGCACACACACACACACACACACACACACACACCGACACACACCGACACACACAAACACACACCGACACACACAAACACACACACACACACACACACACACACACACACACCGACACACACCTACACACACAAACACACACACTCACACACACACAAACACACACACACACACACACACACACACACACACACCGACACACACAAACACACACACACACACACACACACACACACATGCAACCTCCATCCTCTCTCCTCTTGCCCCCATGCCCCCCCTTTGACACACACATAAAGATTCTGCATCTTCTCTCCGCCTGCCCCATGACACACACACACACTCACACACACAACCTCCATCTTCTCCTGCCCCCCCCCCCCCCCCCCCCCACACACACTCTACATCTTCTTTCCTCATGCCCCCTATCACACACACACACACAAAGATACACAATCTCTCTCTCTCTCACACACACACTCACATCCTGCTCAGTTCAGCCGCACATGGAGGCAGACTGCGCCCAATGCCATCTGAAGGTCTCAGCGTTAGCTCCAGGCCCTCTGATCTGAATGAGTGATGTGTGTTTTAAACGCCAACGCAATGGGTGTCATGGAGACTGAGCGAGCGAGATAGAGAGAATGAGAAAGTGTGAGAGGAGAAGGAGGGGGTGGGGGATAAAGTAGACAAATGCAAAATATTCTCTCCAAGCATTGAGAAGCAGAAGGAACATTGTGCCCCCCCCCCCCCCTAAATTAGACGACCGACAATCGGCTGAAAGATAGAAAATTTAAAGATAGTTTGAAGATGTGAGTTTCTATCTGTCTGCAACACATGGAAGGGGGTGGAAGGAGAGAACTATCGGAAATGAACTCCGAAGGGCCTAGTGAATTATATTCAGCCTGCGCTTCGGGGCTAAGCACTCGTCAATTTTAACCTTCTTTTGCGACCGATTACTTACAGGCCGCTCCGACAGCAAAGTAATGGGCTTCTGCGATAGCAGAGAGTGCGAGAGAGGGGACCAAATCTATTCTGGATAATAGAGGACATGGAGGCGTGGATGTGTAATTCATGAATATGACATTGGTTCATCATTGGTGCAGGTGTTGGTGCTCACGGAGAGCTTAAGAAGAACACATTTCGAGAGACGTTGAGTCAGGGTGCTTGTCGACATGTTATTTCACCCCTCCCCATTCAAAATGGAAGAACTAAAGTTCGTAATAACCTGTGAAATGTGAATAATTGATGCGGCTCAGAATAAACTCTCGTTACCAACACTCGCTCAGTCAGCGATTAATTGTAGCTCTATTTCAGGCTCTCTGCTGTCTTTGTAATGTTGAATGGTAAGCAGTGACTGTCATTTGTACACATGCTATTGCAAATCATTGTGAATTTTTTTTAGATTTTTTTTTATAAATACTACTCCAATGTATACTTAATTAAGGTATAGTATGTAAATCGAAGAGTTGCTTTGGATCATCTTACTGGTTGAATTGATACATATACTAAATGTAAATGTAAAACATTTATAACAGGGGTAGAAAACTAGTAAGGACAGCATCTTCAGACATGCTGTCAAGGAATCTATATGACCTACTTGGCGTATGGTATGTGCTTGCCTTTGGGTTAGGATTTGTCAACCAATGGGAAATACACAAGAGGGTTTTCTGGAACACCTAGCATCAGAGTGGATTGCAATGCGACCACATTAAAACCCCTCGGTGCCTCGAATCTCTAGAGAGCAGAGTATTACAAGATTAGGTTACGGGAAGACATTCCTAAATCATGTTATTTAGCACAAATGAACAGAGGGTGTGAAAGCAAAACAAGAGTTATTGCCTCTGCCCCGGCCCCTGCTTAAGCTAACACTCCCACCCACGATAAAAAGCATGAAATGAAATGTCTCCTACCGCTACGCTTTTTTAACTTCTTTAATTTTCTCCCCGCCTTGTTGGTATCAATATTGACTCTAAAATAAAATGGGGAAGCACAAGATTTCTCGCTGCGGCCAGCCCTGTAAATAGAGAACAAAGTTCCGCATCCATCAAAAATCTCCAAGGTTAAAGATCCTGGAATATCCTTGTTGCGCGGCGAAGAGCGGAAGATTTAAGGGAAACGTTTAGCATCTTTCTCTTTCTCTCGCTCTCTCTCTTTCTCTCACTCTCTCATTCAAATAAGGTCAAACAAACCAGGGTCCCTCCCTTGGGTGTGAGAGATATAACTAACTTTGCCAGATTCTTTCATTTTTCTCACACTGCAGATGGAGGCCTAGGGTGTGTCCTCATTAACGTTTCACAAAAACAAATGAAAAAGGGCATATTTCAGCTGTGTGAAACCTCACCTGAGCTTTGGCCTTCTGCTTGACATATTACACCATTCCTGGCCAAGAGAAACCATCTTGCTGCTACATTTCTGTCAGCACACTGAGCCATTCTTTACACCTGCCTGTGACCATTGAGATTTGGGGATCTGCCACAACCAATCATTGGCCTTCTTCTGGGGGCAAGCACTTCTTTAATGTCCTCCAGCGTTGACAAACCACCCCCAACCTGGAGCAAGAGAGCAGGCGGGACCGCGAGATGGATGCACACTTGCAAGTTTTGCCATCTGGCCCCAGTTTGTTTTCTTAGCAAATGAAGCTAATTAGCGGGGATCATAACGACATTGAGGTCTGTTGGGTGGGTTCTGCTACCCTCTGCCAGTGAAGCGTTCGGCGGAGGAAACGCAGAGGCACCAGACAGCTGAAACCGCACCCCTTTTCTCCTCTCGATATCCCACTGCTGCCACCAAGTCCACTGAAAGAGAGTCAAGGACAGACAGGAGTGAGGGTAGGGGGCATGCTGCCTGCCCTTTCTAACCGCATACTTTAAATAAACGTAATAGTCTCTTACCACAAACGGTTGTCTAGACGGTGAATCATAGACTCCCACTTTGAGGATGTGAGAGCAATCAAGTGTTTTTCATTTCTTCAGTGCCTAGAAGTGGTACTGAAACACAGCTTGGAAAACTACAAATAGTTTTGAAAAACAATAAAGGGCTGTAGAAAACAGAAGAGCTGAAGGAACACAACAAATCTACGGAAATGTACTGATACTTTCCCACCTGTCATCCCTTCCACTGAGAAGTAAGTCTTGTCATATGGGCTTTCCAGTGAACACATGCACTCCTTAGGTTAGAGAGACACAGAAACCATCCTAAAATACTGTTCACTCAAACACAGCTGACAGCAGACTTCAGTCTCTCCACTGGCCATACTATCATCAGTCTGCAGTCTTTATTTTTAGTCCTTTTGTCAAGCTGTCGCACCAACAAAAGCATACGCAACACTGGTCCCAAGAACTATGATTCATTTTTTTTCACTGGTGACTGAGTCATAGAAGAGTGTGAGAAAAGTTTACAGAGTTGACAGGGGGAACAGATGGAGTGGCAGCCATGCGATTTTAAATGCGCTAATTGTTAGCAGCCCCGGCCAACCTCACGTTTTTAACATGCCATCAACAACCAGGTCCCCTTCGCAAAAACTGCTCGTCTCGTCAATTGTTTGCACACAAAGTGTGGTTCCGTCACCCACGGCTCAAATCCTTCGAGACATTCATCTAACAGTGCTGGCGGTCGATAGAGAGGCCTGGGTTTCTGAAGAGAGAGTAGCTGGAACAGTGATCTCACAGCAGGCCATGTAGTGTGGAGAGTGCAACAAAGACCCCCACCTTTTCATAAACGTGCCGTGCCAACTTGTTGCCATGGTAGTCGGAAGATTCGGTGTAAGTGGTGGAATGAGGGTGAGAAAG
>NC_137922.1:13659923-13717423 GCF_963457725.1 Sprattus sprattus | reverse complement strand
GAGCGAGAGAGAGAGAAAAGAGAAAGTGATTTATTTTAACTGTAACTCTGTTGGAAGATCAGATAAGGCGGATCAATCATAGCTACTCATTTTAGCAAAAGTTAATTTGACTGGATAGAATACCGCGGTGGTCCAATAACCTGAGCTTTGAAGGCAGAGAAAATAAATCTTAAAACTCCTTTCCTCATGAGAGAAGATGCAATATGTATTTAAAAAAGTTTGACTAGAGAGAGGATAAAGACCCCATTTCTTATCACCTGTCGCACTCTTGTCTACTTAACACTTAGCCGTCAACCCAGAAAGCCTGACAGTTGGAAAATCCATCTTAAACTGAGGCTTCAGCATCAGCAACTTTGTGAAATATCCACCCTACCCAGTTCTGTTTTGCCAGTGTTCAAAGTGAAGGTCTACCTCACACAGCCTCAGTTTTTTTTTTATGTATTTAGTTATTTATCTGTACATTTTTCAGCTCATTAAGCGAGAGCGACTAGAAGCTATCTGAGGACTTTTCCCAGTTGAGTCTGAGGCTGGCATTGACCGTGTCTGCCCTGGCTTCAGCTAGCCTGCATGCTAACAGAAACATGATGGACAGTTAACGGTTCCTCACACGGATCATGCTGGGCCTATTTTTGCCTCTTACCCCCCACACTTCACAGGGGCGACAGGCAGACTCTGACAATGAACCAGACAAAGGTCAACTCAGCTCAACACAACACGAGCTTTCCAGCTGGCATTCGATAATTTTGAAATTATTTTAAAGAATGCTGTCACCGTGGCAACACTTCATCGGCTGTACTTGTTTTGGTTTGACTGTGTGGAGGTGGTGTCTCATTGGCCAGGTTTGGAGGGGAAATCCTGCACCCGCTGATCTGTGTGTGTTTGTGTTTGAATGGGCCAGCTGGCTTGCAGCACTCTGAAAAAATGTAAGGCCTCTCTCTCTCTCACACACAGACACACATAGGCACACACATAGACACACACACACACACACACACACACACACACTCACACACAGACACACACACACACACACACACACACACACATTCTCACACACAGACACACTCTCACACACACACGTGCTGCATGGCAGCGGTTACTGAGGTAGTCGTCAGCAGCAAACATCCTAATACTTTGTTGGGGGGCAGGGGGCACTTCAACTGAAACAGGATACGGGGCCCTCCGAATCAGCTGAGTGTCATTGTGTGGCGAACAATAGGAGACACACGTGGCCTATTGTTTGGGTGAAAGGGAGCCAGAAGGCTAAACTGTCACCTCGCCCATCCCCCCAAAAAACACACACACACACACACACACACACACACACACACACGCACACACACACACAAATACACACACTGTTATGTGTACACCACTTGGCTTTAAAACCCCTACAATATGGTGACAGGGCCTCTATATCATTTGCATGATTTAAAGGAAAAGTAAACAGCTGTGTCTGTCAGCTCTCGCATTTTGTGGCAGATTTCTCCAATTTACAAGTCACCTTCACCCCATCTTCAGGAAAGAAGGAAAAAAATATACACATGAAATATGGAAACTGTTTGAAGACATTTTTAGAGCATTAATCAGTAGGATGAGAATGTAAGTACACGTGTCTTCCCTTCTGCTAGAGACCAGAGGGGCCATGACACACAATCAGACAAAACAACAGATAGATTGTATTCATAAAACAAATCAACCACATCTAGCATAATCTAAGTGACACATCGCATACAGTCTCTGTGTGTGTGTGTGTGTGTGTGTGTGTGTCTGTGTGTGTGTGTGTGTGTGTGTGTGTGTGTGTGTGTTTTGGGAAAGAAAAAAGCAAAGTGTTTTCATCAGTTACCAATAAAAGAAGTCACCATTTCATCACAACATGCCAGCAATTTTGGTGCTATCCGTGTCTTTGCCTCTTTCATAAATGAAGAAAAAAGAAAAGAAAAACGATGACAGAAAGAGCAGGAGAAAAAGAGACGGATGACAAAAAGGAAAAGAAGAGGAAAAAAGCAAGCGCCACAAAAGAGAGACAGGAGAAAAGAGAGAGGACATCAGACATATAAATTGGCCATAAGTCTGCAGCAACCCTTCCCCACCCACCGCTGACAGGTAGGAGCAATCTATCCATCCGGTGAGCGCGACACATGATTATTTTCCTGCACATATTACCCAGGTGTAAAATAGATGTCAGTCAGGAGGCCGGCCCGGGCCTGAGGAGATGAAATGCAAACATGTGCTCGGCAGCCTCATGGTCACGGGCAAATACACCCACAGACGGATGAGGGGAAACGCACTCGTCTAAAATAATAATTCCCTCGCCACCGAGTATTCACATATTCCAAGCCCACACTGCCATTATGTGGTATGGCTCCTGTTTATTTATTTATTTGTTTGCATTTATTTATTTATTTTCATTTTATTTCACCATGAATTTTAGATGCCTTTTCTATATACACTGTAGTGTTGGAAGTGCTCTGCTTCAAGGTCAGTCATCGGACTGAGGTCTATTTTATGGTGAATGAACATTTAACAGCGGAGGGTGTTCCCTCAAGGTCAGGTATCTTTTTAATGACTCTTAAATGTTTTTTTTTTCTCCCCAAAATAGCCATAACTCCTACACTTGAGCTGGATTTGAGCCCTGGTCTGTGATTACACTGCAAAGGAACAGAGCAGTAAGGACTCATAGGGGAATATAATCTCCATGGCGAATCTGTGTGTCTGAGCAACCCATAACATATTTTTTTACCAACACGTACACCAAGCCTCAACTAGATGCCAAATCCATTTGACTGTCCAGGAAACACCACTCCACAAAAAGAAGATGTCTGTATGTAAAACTACTAATTTATATGTAAAAGCCACATAAATGATTAGTTCATTCATTGAACTTTGCCCACAAAGATTTTGGACCGCTTGGCTTGAGGGTTCCCCTTTGACACAAATGATCTGGGTTCAACATGACGATCACTGCCCCCTTCAGTCTCTGGCCAGAAGTACAAACATGTTCCAAGCCATCATCTGCCACCTGTTTAGGAGTTTATGTGCTGTTTTGTATCAGGACAGAGAGTGACCGACAAATATACATTTCCCTATATTATCTTTGATAATAACATTCCACTGCAAGAAATTCTACTATATGGCATTCAGTTTCATGTTGACCAATAGCAGGGCTTTTTACCAGGTTGATTAGGAGTTGCACCCTAACCCAGAAATCATAATTTTCCGTCCACATCAACACTACATTTCCAGTAACATGCACCTGATGGGTGTGTGTGTGTGTGTGTGTGTGTGAGGGGGTTGGTCTGTTTCACTCGAACGCACATGAGCAATAATACATGCCAGCCTAAATCTGGTTTCCGTGACACTTTATGTAGTGAAGAAAGATACGCACGTCAGCCGGTAACGACCAGGTGAGCGCGTGCACCAATTGTTGGCCTCCGCTCCCACATGGGACCCGTAATGGAATAAGAGCACTCCTGAATAAAAGAAGGGTAATCGCTCACTCTGTCTCACCCGTGACAGAGCTCAGTTATGAGGCTTGAGTAATCTCATTTCTTTTTATCATGGATATCAAATTTCTGGCCGTATTGGCAGACCGTGGCCCTGATGGCATTAGAGGAGGGGGTGAAATTTGCTCTCTCTCTCTCTCTCTCTCTCTCTCTCTCTCTCTCTGTCCCTCTCTCTTTCTCTCTCTCCCCCCAAAATATTCTGACTTTATCTTTTCATCTCACACCTGGGTGGAAATGTTGCACGATATTCCCTGCAACGCACCTCACCACAAATCCCAAACTCCCATCCCATATTCACAGTCAGAGGCACATAATGTAGAGGGAGAGGAATGTTGTATATCAGAGGAAACTGGCTAAAGAGGTCACACAGACAGGCAGATAAAGACAGACAGGCAAGACAAATACACCAAGACAGGCAGGCTAGTGGACAAAATTAAGGAATATTTCTAAATATTTATTTAGTTTAGTAGACCAGGGAGACCCTGAAGATCAGGAGATCTCAACATGAGTTTATTAGCTCTCATCATTCTCTGTCAAACCCCTCAGACTGCTCTTTGCACCCATGTACTGTCAGCTTTTGATCATCAGTGAAATATAACACAAACCACCAAGTCATATATTTTATGGTGTGTGTATTTTATCTACATTGTATCAGAATGTGTGATTGTTTTTTTCATGCAAGCAATAGATCTATAGCTGCTTGTTATTGTTATGTTCAAGGACCATTAAGTACACGTAATTGCTTCCTAACAATTTAATTTGCCTGGAAGTAAATTACACTGAATTGTGAAATATGGTTTTGGCAATTAAGTGTGAATTAATTGCTGGTATAACAAAAATGGTCTTGAAGCTCCTTGAGACACAGACCTGAACCCTCTCAGGCTTCCGTGGTGTTTACCGTGGTGTGTGATTCCCAGAGTTGTTCTAGACCCACTGTGGTCTGGAGGGGTGATGTGGGGGGGGGGGGGGGGGGGGGGGTTTATCAAGCAAGAAAATGAAAGTTTAAAATTGGAAAAGTTTTAAACTCTGGAAAGTTGCAAAGTTGTAATAAAGGAGTGGAAAAGTCTCAAGTCAAAGCAGAGACAGCCACTATATAAATGAAGACCGAGCGCACTAATACCTAGACACTGAATAGGAAATTCAGATTGACAGCACAAAAGACATATATCAGTAAACTAGCTGATTAATTTTATCGTGACATTAAACATAACATTACATTTCAGTTCCTGAACGCTATACTTATCCCTTCATAAAGTGTTTTTCAGGTCCAATGACCCCAAAACACACTGTGATGCCATACACCATGAGAGTTAAATGTCCTTGGATTAGATTGACCCTTAGAGGGCATTTCAGTGCTTGTTGTACAATACCACAATGAATTACAATTACACGGCTAGCATGAAATCACATCATGCAAAAGCCAGCCTCTATCAACTCAGGTTGTGCAGGTCAGAATGGATTGCTTTTCACAATTACACATGGATGCTAACATTCAGCAAAATATCACTGGCTGGAAGGCAGAATGCCATCAAAAAGACTGATTTGAGAAAGGGATGACAAGCTGTCTTTATGTTGATGTCTTGCTGCGATTGGACCTGAGAAGGGACGTCATGTAAAATGTGCCCAGACAGAGCATCGACATGGATAGGACTGCCTGCAGGCGAGAAGGAGTGTGTGTGTGTGTGTGTGTGTGTGTGTGTGTTTGAGAGTGTGTGTGTGTGTGTGTATGTGTGTGTGTGTGTGTGTGTGTGTGAGTGTGTGTGTGAGAGTGTGTGTCAGTGTGTGTGTGTATGTGTGTGTGTGTGTGTGTGTGTGTGTGTGTGTGTGTGTGTGTGTGTGTGTGTGTGTTGTGGGGGAGGGGGGGGGCATAAAGGGGACTGTCCTCATCAACAGCCAGGATACGAAAGGAGGAAATCATATTGTGCTGCTCATTCATGTGTGTCCCTTCAAGTGCCTGCGCCCCAGGAGGGGGTGTTGGGGAGGGGTGTGTGGGGCATTCACAGTGTTCATTGGACTTAATTAAATGCCATTCAAAACAGCTCCTACAGAAATCACTGTTGGTTATCTTAGGGTCGGCAAAAGCAATTCAAGCCTAAAGTGCGATACAGGAAGATCTGAAAACTAAAGGCTGCGGATGAGTGGCTGTAAATGTTATTATAGTTTCTGTGTTATTTGTTTCTTTCTGGGGTACTTCATGCATCAAGAGACCACAAATGGACCAAATATTATTTGTCGTCTGCCAAACCTTAGATTGCCTGGCACCCTCGTTTGGGCATAAATACCCAAAATACCTGATGAAATACCAAATGCCAACCTCATGCCACAGTAGCCCTCTCCTGAGAAGCCCAGATAAATATGACTCTCTCCTAATGAGCTATGCTTGGCATTGCCATTTCTCTCTTTCTCTCTTTCTCTCTCTTTCTCTCTCTTTCTCTCTCTCTCTCTCTCTCTCTCTCTCGCTCTCTCGCTCTCTCTCTCGCTCTCTCGCTCTCTCGCTCTCTCTCTCTTACTCTCTCTTTCTCTCTCTCTCTTGCTCTGTCTCTCTTTCTCTCTCTTTCTCTCTCTCTCTCTCGATCTCTTGCTCTCTTTCTCGCTCTCTCTCTCAAAAATCATCATAATCCCTGTAGTTGGCTGTAATTATACCTCTTGAAAGCCAATCCCCAAGCCCTTCACCTGTGCAGCCTTGTCAGGTCTCTTCCCCCCTCTCATTTGGTGCCTGTAACACTGTCGCCATGGCTCTCTTAAATCCGTTACCTTTACCCTTCCTATCCCTGCTTCTCTCTCTTCCCCTCTCCATCCTTCTTTCTTCCGGGGCCTGCTAAAGTGAAAGATTACGCAAGGAGTTCCTTTCCACAGTTACAAAATAGCCTCCGTCACGGTAAATTTGCACACCGGGTATTTTTCGCCATTAATCTCCGCCAATTTTAATAATTGGAATGAAAAGGAAAATAATGGAAATATAATTTGCCAAATTGACAAAGAAGCATTGGGCACCTGGGAGAGAGAGAGAGAGGGAGGAGGGTGGGCTTGTTGGTACACTTCCACCACTATGTTCGCTTTGTTTTGTGTCAGACAGGCAAAAAACAAAACACTCCCACACACACACGCACACACACTCACTACTGGGCCTCAGAAGCAAACACCTGTTCATTTCTAATTAAAACGCCTCCTCCATTACTCTACAATATTACAGTTTCAGACCCTCCCGCCACCCGTCCTCAGCAGCTGTACACACACACACACACACACACACACACACACACACACACACACACACACACACACACACACACTCACAAACACACACAAACACACACACACACACACACACAGAGAGACTCCCATCACCGTCCACTATACAGAACAATAGACTGCAGGGATGGAAGCTTAGCGGCACACAGACAACACATGCCGGTTACATGTCTGATGCTATAATGAAACCGAGGACAGCGTGGATGCGACAACACTTGGAGTGGGGGGGTGAGGTGGGGGGGAGAGAAAAGTGGCACATGATTTGGGTTAATTGAGATCCATGGCCACGCTCACGCAAGGCTGCAATCCAATCTCACAGCGGGGCGCCATTGTGGTCCGGCAAATTACCCAGCTCAGCTTTCCAGCAGCGCTCTGGATGCGAGAGTTATACGAGTATTGCTGAGAGCTCTGAGAGAGAGAGAGAGACAGAGGCAGGGAGCAAGAAAGAGAAACAGAGAGCGAGAGAGAGACAGAGAATCAAGGAGCGAGAGAGAGAGCTGGTGGGCGGCTGAGAAAACGGAGAGTTGGGGAGAGAGAAAGAGAGTGTAGGTGGTCCCTTTCAATGACATTTTCCAAGCCTGAGAGGCCTCTCTGCTTGTTATTGTGAGTGTGAGTGTGTGTGTGTGTGTGTGTGTGTGCTTGCCTGTGCACCCGGCTGGCTTTGAAACCACCATGTTTATCTGGAGAGGTAAACAGAGAGGAGAATCTAGGGTTCTCGCCGCGGCTCACTGGCGCAAGTCTGCAATCCGCTGCGCAGGTGGAACCCCAGGACTTATGAGATGATTAAACACCTGCCACCCACTGCAGTGAGAACACGGAACCCCGCGAAGCACATGCACCCCGACGTCCAGGAAGATCGGAGGCAGCTCCACACCTCCCTCTTTCTCTCCCTGTCTCTTTCCCTCTCTTTATCCGAAAGCTGAACGCGCACTAAGGCAGACGTAAGAGTTGTGCTTCTTCAGCTTCTTCCTATGCGATGCCAGTCAGACGTGGCCAAAGGGATCCCAGAGGAGATATCCAACAATATGTTCATAAAAGTGTAATTAAAGTCTAACACTGACACAGAAATATTCACTCACCTACAACAGACAAACTCACCACACGTATTGTGAAGCTACTTTTTAAAGCCTTTGTGAGCTCCGCTAATTTTTCATGCTTGTTTGCTTCACAGCATCCTCTACAAACAAAGAAGGGCACCTTACAAGGACAGGATGACTCAGCATTTTGTAGAGTGGCAGCCCTGTTGTTTAAAATTAACACATCAATGAACAGACAAGTCCAATTAGCTTTGATCTTTGCAAGGAGGTTATTTCTGTAAAATATTATGTGCTCAACCAGCTAAGCCGAGCTCTAGCTGCTTTCCACACAGACACACACATGTGCCTGCAAGCAAACACACTGAAATTCCGTCAAACACACATAAAATGAACTGTCTCCTTCAAATGACCAGAATAAAGCAGTCTTTGGACCCATGCAGACAACATACGATTCACTCAAATATGCTCTTAGCACCTGAGACTCTGAAGCTCTCACACTGAGAAGTTAAGTGACACAGGGAAGGGGAAATCGTGACGTTAGGCGAAAGTATGTGTGTGTGTGTGTGTGTGTGTGTGTGTGTGTGTGTGTGTGTGTGTGTGTGTGTGTGTGATTGTGTGTGTGTGTGTGTGTGTGTCTGTGCGTGTGTGTGTGTTTGTAAGTATGCGTGTCTCAGGGGCTTCTAAACCGTCTGCAATCAATGTGCTTTTGGCAGGTCAGCATTTTGCATGGGACAGGGAGGGGTGCAGGAAAGGCGTGTAGAGGAGGCAGAGGGCTGGAGGTGCGATCCTCGGTGGGGGTGCACCCCCGCACCCCTCTCCCGGGACACGGCGGAGGGCAGAGGTGTTAATTACCCCACAGGTCTGCCTCCTCAGCAGAATCGCCCTGATTGCTGCTAATCGTCCCTCTGGGCACAAGGCTTCTCTCCCCTATTAATGTCTAAGGCGGGGGCCGGACGCAGGGGCAAGGACAGGGCAACAGGGGATCTCACAGACATACACACACAGCACAGCTCTACTCACGCAAGGACAAAACTGTCTAAGGAAACAAGGTGCGATCGTCCCCAAAGGCCAGGGAACCCTTCACATTTGTTACAAATTTGAATCTTGCTCTACGTGGAACAAAAGGTGTTATGATCTGCTATGCTATATTTACAGGCTTTCCGTTTTAGAAAATGTATTTTATTGTGGAAATGGATCCACCAGCTCTAAAACACACTCCTTAAGAAGCCCAGGACATATACTACAATTGGGCAGTATAGGCCCCACCAAGCCAGAGTAGACAACTAGCAACTCTATGCTCGTGTAGAAATCTGATGCAGTAGTCATTTTAAGCCCCGCAGCTACCGGCTGTCACCAAAGATGGTCTTTTGTCTCTGCAGAAATCACTTTTGCATCTTAATTGCAGCAAATGACTCACAATGTCATGAATGCAGGAAACGTATATGTATCACTTTGAGGTGTTACTATCTCATAAAATAAGCTCATGTTCATGAAACACAGGATGCAATTACAAACTTCTTTTCTTGTGTGCGGAGATAATGAAACTCAGTGTAAACACAATCAAGTGGAGATTAAGACCACAGGAAACTGTGTGTTTGCCAGAGGAATACTGAGACGTGTTTTTCCACAGTTACAAATGCAAGGTAGCAATGGCATCTGTGTTTTGCATGCATGCGCCATTTCCATAATTCTGGCACCTGAACTTAAAACAGCGCTTTAAAGACTACAGCCACATGACTGGTGTTTACTATGATATGGTGGATCTATTAAATTGGATTAAAAAAATGTGACGGACAAGAAGTTGACGTATGGAGTTTTTTTTTTTTTTTTTTCGCTTAAGAAGGAAAATGAAAACTCAGGAATGATCAGATTGTTGGTGCTGCCACAGAAAGCAAATGCTTGATTTGAAATGACAAAACATGCCAACTGATCAATCCATCACATTCCTTTCCCCCTAGCTTTCATTTCTAAAAGTAACCTTAAATGGAGAAACAATGGAGACAAACAATTGTGGTTGTTCTACCTATTCAGCAGTGTGCTTCCTGGAAGCAGTTCCAAATTGCTGATTTGTCATACCTGTGATGAATGGCACACCTTGAGTGAGCTATCTGTCAATGGCATATGTAAGGAAGGAAAAATCTTGCAGTGCATTTTTTCATTGGGCTTTATCTACAAACATCCAGAGCATGAGATCTTGGGACGGTTCATTCACATTTTCATGCAATGAGTCCTGAGTAGTGGGAATCCAATGGCGCAGTTAGTGGAATGGACTTTTGGTCACGGTAATGGTGTAATCTAATTCAATTGAGGACCAAAGTGAGTGTGTGTGTGTGTGTGTGTGTGTGTGTGTGCGTGTGTGTGTGTGTGTGTGTGTGCGTGTGTGTGTATGTGTGTGTGTGTGTGTGTGTGTGAGTGTGTGTGTGTGTGTGTGTGTGTGTGTGTGTGTGTGTGTGTGTGTGTGTGTGTGTGTGTGTGTGTGTGTGTGTGTGTGTGTGTGTGTGTGTGTGTGCGTGTGTGTGTATGTGTGTGTGTGTGTGTGTGTGTGTGTGTGTGTGTGTGTGTGTGGCAGCGTGTGTGTTTGGGGCTTGGTCTGATGCAGACTTTCTTTCCCATGAAAAAATGCTACAAAGGGTAAGTCATGACTAATGCTAGCTTACACACACATGCATAAAGAAACAGTTCTTCTTTTAACACAGAAAATTCCTTTCCCTTTGAAATGCTGATACCCTGCTGGCATTATCTTTGGGGGCGTGGGGGGAGCGAGGCTTTAACACGACTAATATTAGAACATTCAGAGAAAGTCATTAATGCCAGTGAGAATGCAAGTATGAGGTGCGATTTTCTTTTCTTTCTCACCCTCTCTATGTCTTTCTCTCATGCCCCAGTTATCACGTCATTCTACTTCTTGGGGTAGGGGGGGTTTCTATTTGCGTAAAGGGAAACAAGCCAAAACAAAGTGAGAAAATACTTAAATACTTAAGGCCTGGCCTATACATTCCCCTTTAAGCTCCAGTGAGGCCTGGCCTATACATTCCCCTTTAAGCTCCAGTGAGGCCTGGCCTATACATTCCCCTTTAAGCTCCAGTGAGGCCTGGCCTATACATTTCCCTTTAAGCTCCAGTGAGGCCTGGCCTATACATTCCCCTTTAAGGCGAGACATGGCAGGTGAATAGGGTAAACAATTTAAATACAAGGGATCACCATGAAACTTTACCAGTTGATTACATACATCATTACAAGAAAAAAATGTATTACAAGTTTTTGAATTTTGCATATTTAATTATGCTAATTAGGCTGGATCTCATTAAATATGCACGTTTTTGCATATATGTCAGGTACACGAATCTTAAACTGTGATAAAGCCAGGACCAAAATTCTTTTTTTATTTTGTTTGTATATCAAATGACAAAAAATCCTCAGATGGATTTTAGGATGTCTGCTTTTATGACCTGGGAAATCAAAATATACTATCCGTGGCCTTAAAAACCCTATTTTCGCCATGATTTCCAGGTAAAATGACCCATAAATCTGGCCAGGAACAATTTATAAATAAATCCATCTGTAGATGTCTTCATAACAATGCTATGTGTGAAACTGGGAAGTGTGGTGCACCTAGGTTCTACATAGGCTGAGAAATGTGTACCTAAAAATGAAAAAACACTCATTTTGAGAAAACCGCATTTAAAGACAACACGTGGGGCACTGAGCGAATCACGTTAGCAGAAAAGCGCCGTCAGCCAATGAATCCCTTCAGAAAGTCAGGATTGGTTGCTGAAAAGAAAGGAAATGCCCATATTTGGATCACACAGCCTTCTGATCGAGGCTCATAGCGTTAAAGTCATTCCAGACATGACAGATGTCGTGTAAAAAGACGAAACGCTGAACGTGGTTCAAGGGAGAATTCTTGGTAAAGTTAGGAGAAAATGGATGCCGTGGCTGAACTAAATGCAGTGAAACAGACACTTAAATGTGTAATTTTGACGTTTTCTTTATGGTAGTATGAAAGATAACAAGTTAAAGAGGCAAACTAGCCCAAAATCTCAAATTTGACCAGGGCATGAAAAAAAATCGATATTTCACCTGCCATGTCTCGCCTTAAGCTCCAGTGAGGCCTGGCCTATACATTCCCCTTTAAGCTCCAGTGAGGCCTGGCCTATACATTCCCCTTTAAGCTCCAGTGAGGCCTGGCCTATACATTCCCCTTTAAGCTCCAGTGAGGCCTGGCCTATACATTCCCCTTTAAGCTCCAGTGAGGCCTGGCCTATACATTCCCCTTTAAGCTCCAGTGAGGCCTGGCCTATACATTTCCCTTTAAGCTCCAGTGAGAATGGCACCTGAAACAGAAGAATCGTCTGTCATCTGACTGTGTATGAATAAAACCAAGGCCATCATAGGTTAGATGCTTGTGGTAGTAATAGAATGTATGCTTTTATTGTTTGCTTGTATAAATGTCATGTAACATTATTACTTGTAATGTGTAGAGGTCACATAAGCTGTGCATAAAAAAAGGTATATATAAATATATATATATATATATATATATTGAATTGTGGTAGTGGGGTGGGAAGGACACACATTCACATATACATACAAACTATGTAAAACACATTTTTGAAACAATAACATATCAATCCACATTTGCAAAATATCCCACAACCTCACAAATCGTCGATTTTAAACAAAAAAGTCTGGCACAGACTGGCGAATTAGCAAAGGGTTTTTGGCACTATGAGCATAGCCATAAGGTGGGAGTTCTCACTGATTGTAGACTACTTAGAGGATGAAAAATTCAGGCCATTTTTACATGGTGTGTAGACTATAGTTTTTATTGAGTGTGATAATAACCTGTGATACGCAGCATGTGTTATAAGAACCAGACCAGATCTTTTGATCACGATCGTTTTACCTTCGTTGTCAAAGGCAGTGACATAAAATGGAGCAAGGACATGATTTTACATTCTCTAGTTGAGAGGGAATAAAATATCCCTTCTCTTCTCTTTTATTCAAATTCAATACAAAAAAAACAGTGTGCCTAGTTTGCAGAATTCCGCTTTTGACCAAAGTGCGGAAATTCCAAATGACAGATTATCTCGCTCAAATGTGTCGTTTCTTAAAAATACTCAGCAATCAACTTAAAAGGTAATGTAAGACATAAGAAAGTGGATGACAGACGTAGATTTTTGTTGCAATTTGTTAAGACCAATGCTCCATCAATCAGTGCGTCAGAGCTAATTATGATCCTTCCATTGTTATTTGTGCTTCAACCAACATGGCTTTAATTCGAGGAAAAAATGACTGACAATGCGTTTTCCGGGAGCTTGGTTTAGGGGGGGGGGGGGTTTGTTCCAGCTTACTCGTCACATTTCATTTGATACATATCTCTGCTTCTCATGCATTTGACAGAAACCGTTATGAAAATGTACGATTTGTCCCGTTTGTCCCCGCATTAAAAATTGCTCTCATTGCTCACTGTAAGATTAGGATGAAATGTTTAAAAGTCACCGTGTATGTGAATTGCATGAAAAAACAGCTGAGGGGGGTTGAGGCCCAAAACTCAACAAACGCATTATATTCAAGGCAACTTAAAAAACGGCATTATAGATTTTTTTCTCTGCCAATGAATGTGCTTGACCCTATTTTGTGTTTAAAGGGGGAGCCTTTTATCCAGATTCTCTATCTTGGAGGGCTCAGGCCTTCCTAATCTTGCTGTCAAGGTCCAGTGGCTCCCTATAAAGAGGCAAGGCAACAAACGCCGGGGGAAAGTGGCTTGCCGGTATTGAAATAGAGTGCAGCTGAACTCCAGGTATCGATTGATGCCGCTCTATGGAGATAATCCATTGACTGCTCCAATCAGCCACAATCCAGATGGTTTGGTGTGACTGTCCACATTACCCGGTGCCTAATCCTCTCACGCCTAGCACCCACAATCCCACTAGAACCCCAGCAGCAGCACTACTCCCCACTCCCTCATCCCACAATCCCTTTCCGGAGACAAGCACCCGGCATGTTTCCTCCAGCTTTGACCTCCAGATGCCCAGAGTCCGAGGGTGAGGATGGATCGAGTTTCACCAGGGTGCAAGGGAGAGGAGAAGCGAGGAGAGGAGAGAGTGATAAGAAGAAGAGGAGGAGGAGAGAGATAGATGAAAAAGAAGAAAAAAAAACAGAATGAGGAGGGAAAGAGGATTAGCAAGACACCGAGCTGGAGACGCGGTCAGCCATCTGGGAAGGCCTCGATTAGTCACAGGATCATCCCCCAATCCCACATCTCTGGAAATGAGAAGCCTGGAGGGCCACAGCTGTGGGTGAAGGTATGGGGACACCCTCCTTCTGCTCCACCCGCACCCCAAAGAGGGAGTCCCACCAAAACATAAACTCCTCGTCCTCCTTCAAAGACCAAGGGTCCGACAAAGAAATGTCCCCAACCGAAACGTGTCCCCTAACAGACAACCAACACAGTTGTCTGGTAGGGGATAAGACCTCCATCAGTAAATCTACGAAAGTGTTATGTTAGTTGATGGAAAAATAAAATGTAACAAAGAAGAAAACCATGGGGCCTACTTTGCGAGAAAATTAATGTAATTGTGTGTTTCCGACAAAACAAAGGATATCTGAAAGCAGATACTAACTTATAAAGTAGACCTACAGTACATCATTTCAAAATGTATGAGGAACAATTGATCGATGTCTTGTAAAAAAAAAAGTTAAAAGCAACAGGAATTTAACTCCGTTGTAGCAACTACAGCAATTTTGAATAACCTTCCCAGAGATTTGTCAAGAAATATTCAGTCAGCCTCATACTGTTTGGCACATTTGAGATTTCTTGCTGTGGCAACCAGAGCATAGAACTGAGTAAAAGCACGATTGCTCAGACCCCGTTGGTACTTATGGAACAGACACGGGTGATACATGCCTCTATTAAAATACCCATACAGGCTCCCCTCTCTCCCTCTCTCTCTCTCTTTACACATGGCTTTATATCAAGCACACAGTGAAGAAACATAAATGTAGCCGAAATGAGGAACAAATCTTTTCAGCACACCGAGACTATCTCTCCTCACTGCGTATGCACACACACACACACACACACACACACACACACACACACACACACACACCTTCTCTAGCATTCCAGGAACACATCCCATTCCTCTAAACCCTTTCAAGCCTCTTGTCATCATCCTGTGAAACTCGACACTGTCCCTGGAATAAGCTGTCAAAACCTGATAAGCAAGGAAGAAGGGGTACCCCAGAAGTAGCCACCAGACCCCCACCTCTCCCCACCTCCACCAACTCTCTCACTCACTCCCTCAGTGTGTGATAGAGAGAGGGCATGTGTGTGTTTGTGTCTCTGTATGTATGTGTCTGTAAGTGTGTGTGTATATGTGTGTGTGTGTGTGTGTGTGTGTGTGTGTGTGTGTTTGCGTGTGTGTGTGTGTGTGTGTGTGTGTGTGTGTGTGTGTGTGTGTGTGTGTGTGTGAGGTGCTGTTGCTGTGGTGTAGGTGGTGTCGGGCAACGGAAGGCTCCGCCACTGAGGTGACATCACTCACACGGCCCACAGCCACGGTGGGAAATTCTCGTAAGCCCCCGCCCCAGCCGCACCAGATTGCTCTCGATGCTCTGCTTCTGCTGCTTTCTAACTGATGGATACGCGCCGGGTTCCTGACAAGCGCATTTCCTGCGCAGATGGATCAATGGCAGCTTATGCATTGCTTATCGTCGGCGTCCATGAATATTTGATGCTGTTATATTGCTATGTATGGGCAACATAAATCTAGCACAATCTACATTCCCCATTCATGGAGCGTCTGATTTATTAACAACGACAGCACCGTTAAAAAGAAGGGTGGGGGGGGGGGGCAGGGGGGTAAAAAAAAAGTTTATGTTTTGTATTTGTGTGTGTGTGTGTGTGTGCGCGTGTCTGTGTGTGTGTTTTTGCCTGGTGTTTTTGATTGAATAACCCCCTCTGTGGCTTTACACAGCAATCATAGTCAGATGATTTCTGCTGCTCTGTCAAGTGCTCTGGAAACAATGCCTCACACTTTCAAATGTGCTAGCTGAGGCCACCACTTGATTTCATAACATTGTGACGACTCCGTTTGGGCACTTGCCACTTTTAAATAGTGAAATGAAGAAATAAAAGCTTTAGTTTTCCATGGCCGATTGTCAAGAGTTAAGCGCCGCTAGCCGCCCACGGAGGCTCCTTCCAAGGATGAGTTAGTGATGTTATGACAGGTGTGGATGGCTAGGGACTTGTAATGAGAGCATCTTGGTTAGTCACCTTCACGGTCAATTAGATTCCGCATCATGCGTGGAGGATCTGACAAGTGGCACGGCGTTGGTGGCGGGGACAGGTGGCGCGGTGGAGGAAAGAAAGGGCGGCGATCACTGGAAGGACGCAAATGTATGCACCTTCACTGCCGCTAAGCTCTTGCTTACCACTCACCCATTTAAATAAGACAGCAGAGGTTTATTTTTTTTTATTTTTTTTTTATTCTTTCCTGCCTAAAACTTCCTACAGCGTTTAAGATGCTTGGCTTTTTCCAATCGTGCTAAGCACTGTCTTTTAAAGAAAAAAACTAAAGTATGCAAAAGCTTGTCCTTTTAGCATAAAATTACAGCTCTGCTGAAGCACCAAGCATACACCTCACTGAGATCCTTCTGAAATTGATTAAAAAAAGTGTGCGTCATGTCTGTGTGCGTTTGAGTGTGTTTCACAGTGCTGCCACTCCTGAGGACCACTTTTGAAGTTGTACCAGACCAGAGTGTGGATATTATTTTCTCAGAAAGGCATGGAAAAACCATTTGAATGGGGGGAGGTCAAATCCATGTAAATGCCTTCATTGTCTTCGCTTTGTTGTTGCATTTTGTCAGTTGTCTTTTTCTGTAGTCTTTTCATCTGCACCCATCGCCCCCCCCCCCCCCCCCCCCCCCCCCCCCCTCTTCTACTTCCCTCCCTCCCAACCTGTTCCTGCCTTGTCAGAGGAAGAGAAAGTATAAATAGAACACTCTTTCAAAGCTTCCAGTGGGATGGGTGCACGTGCCGAGCTGAGTCCATAGGTTCGCGGCTGAAGATGAAAGTGAGGGGGGGCATACGGTGGGGTTCAGGGAGGAGGACCGCTGTTGCGCAAGGCATTAGCACAGAGGGATGCTAAGCGACAGAATTTTTAGACCCATTACCGGCTCACTATCTTACATGTGTCCCCCCCCCCCCATGAGCAAGAGGTTAGTTTGATCCTCCAAGCCAGGGTGTGTTGAAGGGAGGGATGTATCTGATTGGCTGTTGAGTTCAACTTCGCCAGTATCAAGGACTGTACCTTCAAGTCCAGCCACAGAGCAAGGCTGAACCGAGAAAAACACACTCGATCCCACAAAGCACTGATTGTTTTGAGAACACAATGAATACAAAACTGAAGAACATTGGAGAAAGTCTATTGGTATTACACAGACACATACAATTTTAACAAAGATTTTGTGGACATCTATCTCCAGCAGTCGACTGGAGCACATTTGTTCTGCTCTGGATACTAGTACTGCGAGTATTTCTCTTTGCACACACATACATTCACAGATTCGCTCTCTCCCCAATGTTAACACAGCTTAAAAGAGTGGGATAGGAGAGGAGTTTGGAGCTTAAATGTATGTGAATAGAACCATGTTATATTCTAAAAGGATCTGCTGCCATCAGACTCAGAGAGGGGAATTTGATGTTATGACAGGGTGCTGTCGGAGCGTACGCTGGCACGCATGTCAATCACGGCGAAGGCTGACGTAAAACAGCTGCAACGCCGCGGTGCTTGGTGGAACCAAACTCTTTTGACACTCTTTCGGATCCCCGCTCTCACTCCCACTCGGTAACACTTTATAATAACCCTCCGTAATAAACCATTTATGAAGCATTTGTTCATAGTTTGTTTATCATTTACAAATTGTTACCCCAACATTTACAAACCTTAGTAATGTATTTGTAAATGAGTAGTAATGTATTTATGAACCTGTTTTCTAATGATCTATAAGAGTTTTTTATAAGGACATTAGTTAGCAATTTATAAATGAGTATTAATGTATTTACAAACATTTTTCAAATGCTTTTCTAATGATCTATAATATCATATATAAGGACATGAGTAAGCTGTTTTGAAATGAGTACAGATGTGTTTATGAACATGTTTCAAATGATTTTCTAACGATCTAAAAGATCATTTATAAGGACATTAGTAAGCTATTTGTAAACGAGTAGTCATGTGTGTATGAACATTTTTCAAACCATTTTCTAATTATTTATAAGATCATCAATAAGGTATATAATAATGGTCTGCTCACATTTTGTAAATAGTTTACAAATGATTAAGCAAGCAAGTTTCAATGAGTTAGTAATGCTTCATAATATCCTTTATAAGGTATGTGCTGATGGTCTGCTCACCATTTATGAGTCATCATGAATAATCTTTGTCATGCATAAGCTATCGTCCAATTCATACGTGAAATAATATATGTGAGCACATGTAACACCTTAGTTTATGCTTAATATAGGTTTTTAGAAACCATTTACTTACCATTAGTAACGTGTTTCGCATGGGTTGATATGAAGTGGGCACTGTCTATACTTTATACGCATTTACAAATGGCCAGTAACTGAGGAACATACTATAGAAACCATTTACTAACCATTAGTAAAGTGTTTTGCATGGGTTAATATAAAGTTGCCACTGTCTATACTTTATAAGCATTTACAAAAGGCCCGTTACTGAGGAACATACACTATAGAAACCATTTACTTATCATTAGTAAAGTGTTATGCATGGGTTGATATAAAGTTGAGACTGTCTATACTTTATAAGCATTTACAAATGGCCTGTTACTGAGGGACATACCATTAGTCAACACTTCTGCAGCAACAACTCCAAAAATGACCTCAAACGTTAGGTTGTTAAACATATCAATGGCAAAAACACACAACACAGCATCGAGGGAATGGAAATTGAAAAACATTTATTTAAAAAACTACACTAACAATAAATTCACATTTAAACATGCATTCTAATATGCTAAACACAACAGCAACAATGGAACTTTAAATAAGGGGATCAGCTAGTTTTTTTTTTATTTATTGCCAAAAGTTGGCCAGACTCTTTATATGCTTTTAATTTGGTTACAATGCTTTCGTCCCCCTCTATGGCATCCTTACACCTCTGTGTAAAACTAGAGAGCTCCTCCGTGGAGGAAGAGTCGGAAGAAGAGTCGGATGACGCGTCGGAGGAATCAGGCCCTGACTTGGATGAAGCGCTTGAGTCGGTTTTCTGCGACTGACTTTTCTTCGCCTCTGGTGGACTGCCCTTGTCCTTTTTTCTTGCTGCTACAAACAGACAATGACAGAGGATGATTAGTGGAAAATATAGGCATGTGGGTGGCACACTAGTAAGTGTGATGGTCTTTGGAAGATAGTTTTCTGAGTTCAAACTAGAACAGGTCGATGCAAACGTACGTGAAGAAATGACTAGTATGAAACCACTAGTGTCAATCAACAAAAACACGAAGAGAGTAATGCTAGCAGGAAAATACAATTATGCACTTACATCATCAGTAACGCATACGGCAACACAATGTTAACTTTATGTACTTAGCATTAGAGATTATAAGCACACGGTATTAGACCATGAGGGCACGTATGGGCTGGCACGAAAAGGTTTCAAGTTCCCAAGTGTATTGTCAAATATGGCAAATTGACTTACTCATAGCCAGTTGTTCCCTCAGGAAGTCGCTCTCAAATAGTCATGTCTTTCAGCATCTCCTGCTGCCAGTCCAATTTCTGCCTGGCCATCTCCAGCTCATGGCGCAGTCTAGTTGACGTCAATTGGGCATTAGGAGCGAGTGTGGTCCTAGCTAAATGTTTGGGGGAAAGAATACAACTTTTCAATAAAAATGTTCACACCGCTAATTTCCAATAATCAGGTTAATCATATGCAATTTCAGCGAGAAGGGAAACAGTTTTGTTAGTCTAAGGTTACTAGCGACGAAGTGTAACAGGTGGAACCAACCATAGGAAAAAGTTATATTAAATGAAATGTATTATTTAATTAAAGCTTCAAACAATTATTTCACACTGAAACACTTTCCACCCTGTTCATGACAATATTCTTAACACAGATACCTGTCCTACTCACCGGTGAGTTCTTCTAACTGAAACAAGGCACAATAACCAGAACACAAAATATCATTGCCCCGTACCAACATGCACTAAATCCACTGTGTGTTAATAACACTAGCAACATACATTCATAAATGCAATAAACTTATATACATAAATGCAACAAAAGAACGTTTTGTCCATTAAACACATTACACAATCAAAATTCAATGTTTTTCACATTCACTATGCTGTTCGTTGCACTGTTCTGTTCAACGTTTAGTTCAAAATGGTTGAGCCACGGTCATCAAAGTGTATGGAAATGTTCCCAAGATGCATATTACCGTCCCGGACACTTTGCAGCTCATTGACGATGTGGAGTCACAACGGGGAGGGTATTACTTACCACAACATCAATCAGTAGCGTGGGAGAGGGAGGGAGAGAGAGAGAGAGCAAGCGTGCTCCACGCACATCAGGGGCTGTAGTGGTGGAAACGGCTAGCTGTCCTCGTTCGTTGGCGTGGTGTAGTCTCCGATGTTGGCGACGAGCTAGTTTCTAAATATTAATACACTTTGCTAGCTAGCGAGGACATTCCGCCTCACACTACAACGTGCTATACTTCTTAGCAGTAACACCGGGCGATCTTCAGAGCTGGTGATGTAAATTCTTGCTTCCTCCACACGACCACTCTACCGTAGTTCATCTGTAACATCCGTAACACGGACACTAACAGACCTAACAAACTTCGAGCTAAACTTGCAATTAACTGACTTATCCTACCGTCACTCTTTCTCAATCACATGTGAGCTATCCGGGCGCCGCCATCTTCTCTCTTACATTCTCCGTTTGCCCCTTGTCCCGCCCTCTCCGCTCTCTCCATTGGCCCCTGCGATAACTTTGGGATATCAATCTCTGTTCCACACCCAATAGCACCACAGAACTTGACCATAGGTCCAGCCAATCAGTGACTGGAAAGTTGGTGCACTGGCCAATGGAGTGAGCGGAGAGGGCGGGACAAGGGGCAGACGGAGAATGTTAAGAGAGAAGATGGCGGCGCCCGGATAGCTCACATGTGATTGAGAAAGAGTGACGGTAGGATAAGTCAGTTAATTGCAAGTTTAACTCCAAGTTTGTTAGGTCTGTTAGTGTCCGTGTTACGGATGAACTACGGTAGAGTGGCCGTGTGGCGGAAGCAAGAATTCACATCACCAGCTCTGAAGATCGCCCGGTGTTACTGCTAAGAAGTATAGCACGTTGTAGTGTGAGGTGGAATGTCCTCGCTAGCTAGCAAAGTGTATTAATATTTAGAAACTAGCTCGTCGCCAACATCGGAGACTACACCACGCCAACGAACGAGGACAGCTAGCCGTTTCCACCACTACAGCCCCTGATGTGCGTGGAGCACACTTGCTATCTCTCTCTCTCCCTCCCTCCCTCTCCCACGCTACTGATTGATGTTGTTGAGCTGCAAAGTGTCCGGGACGGTAATATGCATCTTGGGAACATTTCCATACACTTTGATGACCGTGGCTCAACCATTTTGAACTAAACGTTGAACAGAACATTGCAACGAACAGCATAGTGAATGTGAAAAACATTGAATTTTGATTGTGTAATGTGTTTAATGGACAAAACGTTCTTTTGTTGCATTTATGTATATAAGTTTATTGCATTTATGAATGTATGTTGCTAGTGTTATTAACACACAGTGGATTTAGTGCATGTTGGTACGGGGCAATGATATTTTGTGTTCTGGTTATTGTGCCTTGTTTCAGTTAGAAGAACTCACCGGTGAGTAGGACAGGTATCTGTGTTAAGAATATTGTCATGAACAGGGTGGAAAGTGTTTCAGTGTGAAATAATTGTTTGAAGCTTTAATTAAATAATACATTTCATTTAATATAACTTTTTCCTATGGTTGGTTCCACCTGTTACACTTCGTAGCTAGTAACCTTAGACTAACAAAACTATTTCCCTTCTCGCTGAATTTGCATATGATTAACCTGATTATTGGAAATTAGCGGTGTGAACATTTTTATTGAAAAGTTGTATTCTTTCCCCCAAACATTTAGCTAGGACCACACTCGCTCCTAATGCCCAATTGACGTCAACTAGACTGCGCCATGAGCTGGAGATGGCCAGGCAGAAATTGGACTGGCAGCAGGAGATGCTGAAAGACATGACTATTTGAGAGCGACTTCCTGAGGGAACAACTGGCTATGAGTAAGTCAATTTGCCATATTTGACAATACACTTGGGAACTTGAAACCTTTTCGTGCCAGCCCATACGTGCCCTCATGGTCTAATACCGTGTGCTTATAATCTCTAATGCTAAGTACATAAAGTTAACATTGTGTTGCCGTATGCGTTACTGATGATGTAAGTGCATAATTGTATTTTCCTGCTAGCATTACTCTCTTCGTGTTTTTGTTGATTGACACTAGTGGTTTCATACTAGTCATTTCCTCACGTACGTTTGCATCGACCTGTTCTAGTTTGAACTCAGAAAACTATCTTCCAAAGACCATCACACTTACTAGTGTGCCACCCACATGCCTATATTTTCCACTAATCATCCTCTGTCATTGTCTGTTTGTAGCAGCAAGAAAAAAGGACAAGGGCAGTCCACCAGAGGCGAAGAAAAGTCAGTCGCAGAAAACCGACTCAAGCGCTTCATCCAAGTCAGGGCCTGATTCCTCCGACGCGTCATCCGACTCTTCTTCCGACTCTTCCTCCACGGAGGAGCTCTCTAGTTTTACACAGAGGTGTAAGGATGCCATAGAGGGGGACGAAAGCATTGTAACCAAATTAAAAGCATATAAAGAGTCTGGCAAACTTTCGGCAATAAATTTAAAAAAAAACTAGCTGATCCCCTTATTTAAAGTTCCATTGTTGCTGTTGTGTTTAGCATATTAGAATGCATGTTTAAATGTGAATTTATTGTTAGTGTAGTTTTTTAAATAAATGTTTTCCAATTTCCATTCCCTCGATGCTGTGTTGTGTGTTTTTGCCATTGATATGTTTAACCATCTAACGTTTGAGGTCATTTTTGGAGTTGTTGCTGCAGAAGTGTTGACTAATGGTATGTCCCTCAGTAACAGGCCATTTGTAAATGCTTATAAAGTATAGACAGTCTCAACTTTATATCAACCCATGCATAACACTTTACTAATAAGTAAATGGTTTCTATAGTGTATGTTCCTCAGTAATGGGCCTTTTGTAAATGCTTATAAAGTATAGACAGTGGCAACTTTATATTAACCCATGCAAAACACTTTACTAATGGTTAGTAAATGGTTTCTATAGTATGTTCCTCAGTTACTGGCCATTTGTAAATGCGTATAAAGTATAGACAGTGCCCACTTCATATCAACCCATGCGAAACACGTTACTAATGGTAAGTAAATGGTTTCTAAAAACCTATATTAAGCATAAACTAAGGTGTTACATGTGCTCACATATATTATTTCATGTATGAATTGGATGATAGCTTATGCATGACAAAGATTATTCATGACTCATAAATGGTGAGCAGACCATCAGCACATACCTTATAAAGGATATTATGAAGCATTACTAACTCATTGAAACTTGCTTGCTTAATCATTTGTAAATTATTTACAAAATTTGAGCAGACCATTATTATATACCTTATTGATGATCTTATAAATAATT
The DNA here is from genome assembly GCF_963457725.1 of Sprattus sprattus. Taxonomy (NCBI): domain Eukaryota; kingdom Metazoa; phylum Chordata; class Actinopteri; order Clupeiformes; family Clupeidae; genus Sprattus; species Sprattus sprattus. Next base: position 13,693,828 of record NC_137922.1, on the reverse strand, counting down.
AGAAAATGGATTGAAAAATGTTCATACACACATGACTATTCGTTTACAAATAGCTTACTAATGTCCTTATAAATGATCTTTTAGATCGTTAGAAAATCATTTGAAACATGTTCATAAATACATCTGTACTCATTTCAAAACAGCTTACTCATGTCCTTATATATGATATTATAGATCATTAGAAAAGCATTTGAAAAATGTTTGTAAATACATTAATACTCATTTATAAATTGCTAACTAATGTCCTTATAAAAAACTCTTATAGATCATTAGAAAACAGGTTCATAAATACATTACTACTCATTTACAAATACATTACTAAGGTTTGTAAATGTTGGGGTAACGATTTGTAAATGATAAACAAACTATGAACAAATGCTTCATAAATGGTTTATTACGGAGGGTTATTATAAAGTGTTACCCTCCCACTCTCCTACGGGCCTCCCATTCCTGACATGAGGAGGATACGGCGGCATAGTAGCGCACGCATGCACACACACACACACGTACGAATGGAATGGCCCACACTGCGGAAAGCGGGGGTTACGCTAGCAGTTAGGCAATGTGAAAGAAATTCACTCCCTTCTTCCTGTAACATCTCTTTTCCACAGACTGTACAGAGGTAAGTCACGCTCCTGCCCAAAACCAAATCCCCACCCCCTTGCTGAAATTGAAAGTCCCTAAGAATTATTCCTCCCCCCCCCCTTTCCCCCCAGTTAGTCATTAGGAGGGCACGTTTGCGGTTTTGCCCCTGACAACATGCGCCATGTACATGACAGATGCTTGGAGCGAACCTTTGATTAAGCTTTCACAGCACAGGGGTGTTGAGATAAACAAGCCCATCTTGATTACAGGTGGAGCCTCACCTTTAGCTGCGTGTTGAGTCACCACCTGTGCTGTCAGCGCATTCAAACCCAGATGGATATGACTGCGTTTTTTACCGTTTCTCTTGTTTTGGGGGCTGATTTGGAACCACCGCATGGCCCAGACACACTCACAGACAGACTAATCTCACACACACACACACACACACACACACACACACACACACACACACATGACAAGCTGCTGTTACGTGCCTAAAGTCTTGACAACAACATCCTCGTGTTACCATGAGAACACCAGTATTTACAATGTGAATGGGGAAATTGTGGCTTTGTTGGACCAAACCAAACCACCATTTCTATAACTACACTTAACTTAGCTGCATGATGCTCTCTAGCTGCACAAACTTCAAATCTTACCAGATATGTGTCCTATAATGTGTGACCCATTTAACATGTAATCCGCTGTGTTGGGGATTCACCATAGACTATACCCCGCTATGTACTGAAAAATTGTATTACATATAAGACACAGCATGTAATTCATGTTGCGCCGTACAAATTAAGTTTAAGTTTGATTCATGTGTATTCAGATGCAATAAACAGCTTTATTTAACATGCAATTCATTATCAGTATATGATAAATAATGGGTGGACAGAGAGTCCAATTGTAGTTCCTGCTGTCTAGACGGTCTGAAAGTCATTTACGGTTCAAGCTCCGAGCTCTACCCTGGAGCCAAGGGAGAGGGCCAGAGGGAGGTCTGTCTGGATGAGGTGAGAAATGAACAATCCTCCAGGGGTAAGATAAAAAAAAATATCCACAGCACAGAATTAGAGTCGAAACCGCAAATCTAAGTCTTCAGAGAAAGAGAGAGACAGAGAGGGGGGAAAAGCTGATTTAAAGATTATCTGTGAAGTGCTTCTTTCTCTCTCTCTCTCTCTCTCTCTCGCTCTCTCTCTCTCTCTTTCTCTCTCTCTTTCTCTCTAAGCGAAGAAGTCCCACTTCAGGAACCGTTTAAGATATTTAAGTGGTATTAAGCCTCTTCAGCCACTGTTATGTATTTGGTTACTGGTGCAGATTAGCGGAAGGGAAGCAGGAAGAAAGAGACAGAGCGGAAGAGATGTGGGGAGAGAAAGAGTATGGCATCAAAGGACCTCGACAAATAACTCTGTCAAAGTAATTAGGTCCTCTTCACTTAAGGAACCAAATTATAATGTGAGTGCGATGTGACTTCCTTTCATATTGTAATGCGGAACGAACTAACTAGAACTCGAAATAATAGGACATATTTTTCATCCTCTCACCCGAACACATGCATTTTATGCCTTTAATACCTTTGATCACATTGAGTTTCATGAATGTAATTAAAAAGCTCAATGTATAATGACCAAAAAAAAAGACGTAAAAAGGGGAAAAATGATTGTTCATCTTTTTTTGGTTCAAAACGTTTTTTTTTTCTTGTGTTTCAGTGTGTTCTCATTTAACATCTATGTGTGAGAGACTCGTTCATTACATTCAACACCGGGAATGGTTTTTGAACTTCCTTTTGAAACACACCCTTCTATAACTGAGTGATTTATCTTTGAGTTGATGTGAGCCTGATTTGATCGAAGGGTTCTAAACAGACATGTCACAATCTGATACCTGACAAGGATATGGGTTGAATGAGGACTAATTCATTTTCCTCAAGTGTTTCCTTGAGTGATTTAGAGGACCCCCCCCCCACAACCAACTCCTTCCCACCAAAGCCTCCACACACACACACACACACACACACACACACATAACAGACATGCAATGATTCAGAGCAGTTTTGCTGGTGTGATGTGTCATGCGAGTGTGCATGTGTTCAGGCTTTGAGAAGGAGTTGGTTGAAATAGAGGGAGAGAGAGAGGGTGAGGGAGAGAGAGTGGGTGAGGGAGAGAGGGAGAGAGAGTGGGTGAGGGAGAGAGAGTGGGTGAGGGAGAGAGAGAGAGCAAGAGGCGAGAGAGAGAGGGAGAGGGAGAGAGAGTGGGTGAGGGAGAGAGGGAGAGAGAGTGGGTGAGGGAGAGAGGGAGAGGACAGCAGAGGCAGATATGCAGGGCCGGCTAATCCGCCCCATGAATGGCTGGGCATGTCGCTGGGCCCAGCTGTATCAGTGGAGACAGGCGGCAGCACGCTGCGAATAAGATGAGCCATCTCAGCTGGCCGATGACACCGGAACGACAGCGCGTGCAAGAGAGAGGGAGCGGGGGAGCGAGAGAGAGAAAGAGAGATATCTCATTCAGCGAGCGGCTGCAACCAGGCAGCCAGACCACGGAGTCGCTGCAGCAGCCAGCCAAGAACACGGAGAGCGGCACAGTTCGAAATTTCTCGGTCATCGCTTCCTCCTCCTCCTTTCGCTCTGTCTCCCTCTCCTTCTTTCTTTCACTTGCTCTTCCTCCCTTGTCTACTTCTCTTTCTCTCTATCTGTCTCTCTCTCTTTCTTTCTCTCTCTCTCTCTCTCTCTCTCCCCCCCCTCCCTGTGTCTTTCGCTGCCACTTTTCTTAGCCTCCAACCCAGCATGGGCACCTGCCCCACGTTCCTAATGAGATAATTAACACTGTTTGATTAATTGCAATATGGCGAGAGGGATCTGCAAGGTCTTCCCAAAGACTTCATTCAGAGCGTGCCCTGGCAGGATGTCTGAGCCATGTCACCTTCCTCTGGGTGAGTAGAAAGGGGGAAAGAGACAGACAGAAAAAGAAAGCGAGGGAGAAAGAGGGGAAGAAAGAAAAATTAAGGAGGGAGAAAGAGGGGGAGAAAGAAAAATTAAGGAGGTAGAGAGAGAGAGAGAGTAGCAGAAACAAAGAAAGGAAGGAGGACAAAAGAGAGAGGGATGGAGAGATTGAGAAAGAAGGAAGGAAAGATAGAGAGTAAAGGGAGGCTGAGGGTAATTAGCTGACATCCTGTTATCTCGGCCCCACACGCCGGAGTGATGCATCAAGCCGGATGCTCCCACTGCCACCCATGATTTCAATTATATCCATGTCAGTCATCGTCATCGCAACCTGCGCCCGGAGTGAGATTCGCGGGTATCACACCAATCTTTGTATGTTACAGGTTGGACTCAATGAGAGGGTCCTTTTATAGAGTTTACGTCAAATTGGTCTCCCTGAGTGACTTGCACTGCTCAGCAGTACCTCATAGCCTAATGGCACTGTTCACGCAGAGCCACAAAGTTGTATTTCAATACAACATGTATCTTTATAAAGTGATGATTAAGAAATGAACACAAACCAAAAGTAAGAGAGTCAATTCTAGACATTTGATTCTGTTCCTGGCTCATCGTCTGAGGGAAAATTTCCCATCGTTCTTTTTGTTTGCTTCGGCTCCATTGCTGTCAGAGTGGGTGAATCCTTTCTGCTATGTTTCACTAACGCAGCCTGAAAATGTACATACAAATGCCATCAGGGGGCACACAGGTTCACCCACACTCCCCACTCAAGCAGACAACCAGCAGAGCCGGGCCGAGGGGCTAGATGTTTCTAGGATCTTGCCACTCGTGAAGTGACGCCTGATCATTAAATCTTCATGCAAACGCGCCGGAGATTGAGTTAAAGTGCGGATCTTCAAGCAAAAACACACACACACACACGAACTCGTGCAGGCGTTTCGGCGAACACGAGCCTTGTCATGCCATGGTGCATGCGATGAGGCGGGTGACTGAATGAGAGCACGTACCCAAGTGGGCTTAGAGCACTGAAGGATGCTCAGGGGATGAACAATGCTGTGGAATGATCCCCCATTCAAGATGAGGCCAATATCACACGCTATGGTTATTCAAAGTGCTTTATGTACTGTAGGCATTATACAATTGAATACTGTGAGGAAAGAGATACATAAATTATAAATATACATCTTTTAGATGACCTTAAAAATGTGCTAGACCAAAGACACTACATCACTGGGGGCTAACCATGTCTCATTGAAGTGTTTTACATGTCTCAGGGTCTGGGGACTATTTGTTGGCGTGCTTGTTCTAGTTTTGAGCTGTCAGACACTGACTGTGACCAAAAGAATACTAAGAAAACTTTACCTTTTAACTCTGTGGTCTAACTTCTTATTTATTCATACACTGTATTCCCTTTCCTAAACTTACATGTTTATTTACAACAAACCTCCTTTATTTAAATAATTGACACAGACATTTATTACCGTCTTCCAAGCAGCTGCTTGTTCTGTGGTGGATTTGTGGCATTTATGCAGTTACCAGAGTAGTCTATTTGGGTCTGCTATTTTTTTCATTGAATTGAAACCCTCATCCTTACCCCATGACTAAACTCAAGATTGTTTTGAACAGAAATGGGTTCCTTTGGGTAGACTGAATGAGATTACACTAATACAGTTTACAGTTTGAGTTTCAGTTAAGTAAATTGTGCCATTTAAAACAGAGTGCAATAACACGTTCAGAGAAGGCTAGTCAATGTTGAAAAACATTGACACAAGAGCAGGGTTACACAGACCTGACGGGTGGCCACTAACCCAGTGCTGACACACACAGACTGGCCCATGCCTGGGTCACCTTGGCATTGAAAAGCACACCTAGTAGCAATGGGGTCAAAGTTGAATGTGATAAACACGATAAGATATACTGAAGCCTTAAATTCTATTTTGTAGGATTCTGTGTCTGCATCACTTACCTTTATCTTTCTGACTACTTTCTCTGTCATTCTCCTTTTCTCCATTATGTAGGAGTGAGAGAAGTGTCGACTCTTATTCTCTCTCTCTCTCTCTCTCTCTCTTTTTCTACTTCTCTCTCTCTCTCTCTGTACCTGGTTCATTAATTAGCTGAAGAGGCAGCTTTCTCCACGGGATCAATCACTGTGACTAATGCAGTCTTTGATCTGTGACCTCACTGCCTGAGCGTCTCTCTGTCTCTCTCTCTGTCTCTCTCTCTGTCTCTCTCTCTGTCTCTCTCTCTCTCTCTCTCTTCAACTATCACTATCTCTCTCTCTTTCTCTCCATTGCAATTACACATGACAGCCTACGCTTTGTCAGAAGCGTCCACTACGAACAAGGTCACAGTGGACCAATGAGCTGAGAGGAAGGGCAGTGGAGGATAGACTGACCTCAATGCATTAAGTAGTACATCACACACACACACACACACACACACACACACACACACACACACACACACACACACACACACACACACACCTGACACACACACACACACACACACACACCTGACACACACACACACACCATACCTCACCTGCCCTCTGTAGCCAAAGACATAATCACTGCACATGCACTTGTGTGTATTACCCCTGTATGCTTGTGTGTAGGCTGTTCAGACGATTATTAGGCACAGCCCTGGATTAAACTGCTCCATATTCTTTGTGGGAAATCTATACAATTTATGTATGACCAGCCATTGATTTCATTGTTCCATTGCTTGTTGCAGAGTCTGTTCCTAAATCCCTCTGGGGATCATGATTAATGCAGTCATTATTTACATTTTTGGCGAGTTATGTGTTATCAGTGAAAGTGCTTTAATGGATTGTGAATGATTTATGATGTGCAACCTACATACAATATTTGCATGAAGTGGGAAAATTCTTCAAGGGGGGGGGGGGGGGGGGCAAACGTCATAGATCAGTCACAGAGAGGTGTCATACTGTATCTCTCTAATTCCCTGTGTTTCACTCTCACACTATCTCACTCTCTTCCTTTTTCTCCGTCTCTCCCTGCTTCACTTACTCTCCGGCTGAAACACTCTTAGTCCCGAAAGCCATCTGCTGGTCCTCTGTTTCGTAGCTTGTGGCACGTAAACACACTGCCAGGGAAATCACAATTTATTTCTCTTCCCTTCTTTTTTTCTCCGGGTCTTTTTTTGCCTCGCATCACGTTTGGCTTCCTATTAAGAGCCGGCCTCTTTCTCTCTTTTGGTTTTAATTGCATCGGAGTTGCATTGTCGGCCCAGTTTGTTTATTGTTCCTCCGGCGTCTGCGGGGATAAATAGGTGTGCGATTAAGAAGCGACGTGGAGAGACAGATGGGTAATGGCGTCTCACACAAAAAACAAAAAGCCTCTGACTTCTGTGCCGGTGGTGTTTCTCTCTCTCTCTATCTATCTCTCTCTCTTTCTCTCTCTCTTTCTCTCTCTCCCTTTCTCTCTCTCTCTCTCTCTCTCTCTCTCTCTCTTTCTCAGACCTTCCTCCGTCTGATCCATGCACTCGTCACTTATCCTTCATCACGCGCTTCTGAGGAGGACAATGGAAGAAGCCCAGACAGACAAAAACAACACAAACAAACAGACATCTATTTCTTCACAGCCTGCCGCTCATGCTGGTTTTTCATCCTGTTTCCTTTTCCGACAGACATACATAGAGGCCTGTCTATTACTGGAAAACAGAGGAAGCTGGTGTAAGTGGCAGCTAGATGCCTGTAAGTATATATGCGTCCTGCTTTGCAGCTAATGGCCTGAGTGCCTCATTCACTGCAGACGGGAAACCCCTCACAAACATTAGACCCACCATCCTCAGGGCACTCTGGCTCAGGCCCCGGCTCCACTGCAGCCGTCCGCTAGCCTGGCGGCTTACTCAAGGCTGATAGCTGGAGGGCGTTGGAAGTAAGAGACTTTTTTCCCCCCCATTAAGGGTCCTTAAGGCCCCTTGCATCACCCAAGTTGGTGTCTGTTCAGTCCCGTATCTGAAGCCTCCATCGCTGCGGGTTTCAACAGGAGGCGAGTTAAGGGAGCGCAAGCTGAAGAGGAGAGTTCACAAATCAGAGTTTGTGCAGATGCATGTGTTATTCATGTTCACAAGGTGAATGAGAAGGTTGCCTGTGGTGAGTCTCAGTGTGTGTGTGTGTGTGTGTGTGTGTGTGTGTGTGTGTGTGTATATGTGTGTGTGTGCATGCGCTTGCATGTGTATGTATTTGGATGTTTGGTGTGTGTTCTCTCAGCATGTGTGTGTGAGTGTGTGTGTTTGTGTGTATGTTACAGTGTTAGCAGAGGTGTCTTGGTAATTGAAGCAGTACTTGCTTGTCAATGGGCGGGAACAAGGGCCCTCTGTTTCTTCTCACACTCTGGGGTAAAGACACGGTGTGGTGCGGCAGGTGTGTGGGAGGGGGAACACCGCCGACATCATTTCCTGCTGATGAAAGTCTTGATTGGCCGTTGCGGTGGGACAGGATTTCTTGATTTGATGCCAAATCACCTTCGTTCTTCTTTGACAAATCCAATTTTCACGAAAACACACTGCCTTTGGCCCCCCGCCTACCTGCACACAAGCCCAACAGCTATTCCTCCCCAGCTATATGCTCACAATGCCTTCCACACACAAACACACACACACACACACACACACACACACACAAGACCCCTGCAAGTTCATTTTGCAGCACAATTAGGCCCGCCATTCTCTCATTATTCAACACTCCCTCAACGCCCAAGACAAAACACACACTCACTCATACACACACACACACACAGACACACACAGACACACACATAGACAATAACAAACACAGACCCAGAGACACAACACATACACATACACTCTCTCTTACACACTCACACACAGGCTGTGAGCAGCAGCATACTGGTGAGATCATAATTAAAAATCTACTGGGGAACATATGTGGTTTAGTCCCAGAAGGAACAACAACAAGGACGGAAAAAAAAAATAGAGGACTGAGGAGGGGGGAGAAAAAACACTACTATCAAATATGACGACGGAAACTACATTAACACCCGCGGTGCTTGTCTGCATGAACACGCTTCTGTCAGAGAGTGTGTGTGTGTGTGTGCGTGTGTATGTGTGTGTGTATGTGTGTGTGTGTGTGTGTGTGTGTGTGTGTGTGTGTGTGTGTGTGTGTGTGCGTGCGTGCGTGGAGTACAGTGTCTTCACACTTCACTCAAAAACCTAAATCAGACACATTGCCATGTCATGTCATATGGACTGACAGAATGGCTTACGGTAGTTTCTCTGAAAAAAAGAAAATTCGTATAAAAAAAAGAAAAGAAAAACATTTTTAAAAATGATTTATACAAAGGTAAAAGAGATTTACCCATTGTACAACTCCCTAATAGTTACAAAGAATCAGCAGGTCATTCAAGCTCTCTCGCTCTCACGCTCACTCTCTCTCGCTCACTTTCACTCTCTTGCTGTGTGTGTGTGTGTGTGTGTGTGTATGTGTGTGTGTTTGTGTGTGTGTGTGTGTGTGTGGGGGGGGGGGGTGCATGCAACAAAATGACTGATGGTATCCACCAGAGACAAACAGAGACAAACAGATGCCCAATATGACTGTAAGGATTAGACTGGTCTTTTTTGATCTTTGCTCTCATAACATCTAAAAATGTACAAAATCATTTTGCAGGATGGGGCTTAAGAGTTATCTGGTGTTTTTTGTGTTGTTGGGCTTGTTTTGTTCATCTGATAGGAAAAGATAATCCCTGTATCTTAAGGGTTTATCTGGGGGTTTGGGGGAAGAGAGCTTGAAACAAAAACAAAACACACGCGCCCACACACCCCACCACACCACCCACCAAATAAAAATTGAAAACGAAAGACTAAATCAGATAAATCACTTAACGAGATTTGAATATGCAATTACAACACGCGCTGGTAATAGCTGAAATAGATAGCAAGAGATGACATTGGGTGGGAGGAAGGGGGGGATTTGTCAAGTCTAATCTGTGGCATAGACCCAACGACACGAGCTGAACACACACACACGGGCACCGCCGAAGAGATCATTTTTCAGAAAGCCCGGCTGGATGTCCCCCGCTCACCGGTCCCATCTGCGTTCGCTGGACGCAATCATCAGGGAGGGGGGAAAGGTTTAGATGCCCTAATGAGGTGAGGGATTTAGCATGAAACTGTGTCGTCAGAAAGAAAAGAAAAAATAAAGGCCAGATGTGATTTTGTCCCCCCCCCCCCCGACTTTCCTTTTTTGTATTGTTCTTTTTTCATTTTCTTTCACAGCTCATAAAGGATTGGTGTTTTTTTCAGTACCGGTTTAGACTTTGTGTGGTTGAATATTGTTCACCTTTGTCTGCGGGGTCAGTGGGTTTAGGCTTTGCCACGAGCATGCATGCATGTTGCTCCATAATGGGATGACTTTCCAGTGCTGATTGCCTTACTGCACAGGGATGCTCACAGCAATTTCTTTTAAGTCATTAGGTGGGAATGAGCTTTAAGTATCCAGGTGCCCAGGGTTCAGTGTGGGTGGTTCAGCGGCATCCCTAATGTCTATCAGCTATACAGAAACAGTAAACAAAACAGAAAGCCTCAACTCCATGAAGAAAGTGTGTACTTGAAGAGAGTGCATCTAAGTGTGTGTGTGTGTGTGTGTGTGTTTGTGTGTACGGCCCTACATGCGGCCCTCCACCCCGCCATCCCCCATCTAACTTTTATTTTACCTCCCTCCAGATCCCGTTGACTTCGGCAGACTCGGCGTCCCACATAAAACATCAAATTAAGCATGAGCTACAAGTTAACAATCGTATTACCAGTACATTAAGATGCCCGGCGAGTATCGATTGGGGCCAATAAATAAACAAAGGAACAAACTGCTGTCCGTGACGCTATATTTATTAATCCTATTAGCCCGCCTGCTGAAGTGCAGGCCCATGCTTCCACCAGGCTTCTCTTCTCTCTCGACACTCGAAAAAGTCCTACCGCAGCACTGTTCGCCGGCGCCACTCATAATTGTATTGCATTTATGAGTGCATAATGTCGACGGGGAACCTACTGCTAAGTCACCCCTTTAAGCTCGGGGGGAAGATGCCAAAGCTTTTCAGCGCTCAACAACAAGGTTATAGGACAGACACTGTCCACTTAACAGTGTGCTGGATGGCAGTATAGGCCTTCTATAAGATAATGAAGCTGTGTTATCATAGACAAGAAGGGAGGTAAAGCTTGCACTTTCATGCCATATAGTTTGAGGCAATTACAAAGTTATACCAGAGTGGAGCAAGTTACGAGCAAATTAGAATACTTTTCTGTGCCAGAGAGTCGAATCTCATGAGGAGGGAATTTAATTTAAATATTTATAGTCTTTTCACCAGGCCCTGTAAGTGTAAATCTATTGGACGTTAACTGTCTTGTTATCTGCCGATTATTTGCTGATGATTAAAAGCACAGTTAGAGGAAAGTGGGACGACGCTGGTGAAATTAGCGCTGTCAGATGAAGTCTTTCAGAGTTGTCAAACTGCACGAGAAGAGAAATGAAATGCCACGTGTGCTTTGTTTTTTTTTTCGTCCTTTTTTGGTCCTTTTTATCCCATCGTTTCATCACCGTTATTTCTTTTTTACTCCCTCTCTCCATGAAAACCCTTTACTGTTTTATTTATATATACAGTACACTCATAGTCTGATGAAGCTCTTCCTTCCTCCGGAGACAGACACAGCGCTTTCAAAACTATGTTGTCGCTCAAGCACCGGGGTGTCAGTTTGGGGTGCTTGATGTGACAGCCCCCTTTGGAGGGACGGGGGGGGGGACGTGGGTTTGATGGAGGTGGAAAGGGGGGCAAAATGACGGAGACTAGCATTCTCTCTGTTTTGTAAAGAACTTTAGGCCTCCACCGAGACACATCAGGAGAATGAGGGAAAGAGGAAAGAAATGAGAAGAGAAAATCCTTTTTTTTGTTTTCTACAAAACAAAATTTTTCATCTGTCATTTTTGATCTCCTCGCCACTGTTGAGCATTATCAAACAAAGCCATGGGAGCGAGGGTGTGGAACATGCGAGAGAAGGTTATGGTGTGTGTGTGTGTGCGTGGAGTTCTCAATGACGTGCGGCAGACGTGGCGCTGGAGTGTTTGTGTCGCCGCGGGAAACTCGGGTCAGAAAGCCCTCCCGCTGGCATGATTGCCAAAACAAGACAGCGCTTAAGGCTCACAAAGGACCCTAACGGTGACACTTAGGAACACCGCGCTCATGTAAATGTAACATGGCGCATTTAAGCGGATATGTGGCCCTCCATTTCTTTGTTCTTTTTTTTCACATTTATTTCTTTACCCCAGCCTCTTTCTCTCTTTTTTGGAAATGCTACTCCAGTTTTTCACTTACAAGTGCACATGTGCTTTGTCGCTCTTTTGTCTCTCTCTCCTCTTCCTCCTCTATATGCGCATCAACACACACAGAGAGAGAAACACACACTCACACTCACACTAGTCTATTATTAGTTTTAGTTCAGTTAGTCCATGTGGGCTTAGAGAGATTTGAATGTGGCATGGAAATCCTACATAATGGCAGCAGATCTGAAAATAATAACCTCTTCACGGTTAACCAATCAGAAAATTGACCATCAAAAAACACAGTTTGTATAATAATATTTCAAATAGGCGTAACATTGAACGCATACTGGCATGTGTATGTGCAGACAACAAGATGGAGAAAATGATGTTGCGTGGGAGAGAGGAAAAAAAAAGAGAGAGAGAGAGAGAATGAGAAAAAGGCAAAGACAGTCACACGAACACAGACACTGCACTTCGGCACATGGTGCAATGCTAAAAGCAATTATTTTTGCTCTCGACTGAGGAGGCAGTACAGTGCAGCCTGATCAGAGAGCAATTAGGAGACAAATGAACCTGCGCAAAGGGACATAAAATGTAGTTGCACAGAAGAAAGCGTTTGTGTGATTGGGTTGATATGGTGGGTGAGTTGGAATGTGTGTGTGTTTGTCTGTGTGTGTGTGTGTGTGTGTGTGTGTGTGTGTGTGTGTGTGTGTCATGGGAGACCTCGGCAGGTGTGTTTGCCATACGTCTCGAGAGCCCCGGTAAACTCGTCAGAACTAATTAAAAGTTTCCCTCTGATTTGTCTCCAACTCCGAGACAGGTCCAGAGTAAATACCACACTGGGCGCCTCAAGCCGGAGAAGCTTAATATCCTCTGAGCTGCAGCAGGTGGTTATGGGTAAATGGACTCATTATGAGACTGAGGACTCATTACCCCCCTTTTCAACAGGAGTGCGAGGGCAGAGCCCGTAAAGCACCCACAAGGGACTTTTAAGCCACTCAAAGCCCGCCATTGGACAAACCTTTGCATTACTGACGTATCATAGAAACAAGCGGTCCCCACACATAGACCTTGACAGACACGTAATAATGGGATGAGGGCGAAGCACTGAAACGCGTCGTACAAATAGTTCCTTACCAACGCGACTTGGTGAAACCTGGTAGACTAGACCAAGGGCGAGCCTTTGGTTCCTCAGCACTGTATGAGCTTAGCGGAGATCAAAGCATGATCGCTAGTTTTGCCCCTGAAACGCTGCTCCTGCTCCTCATTCAGTAAAGATAAATGTCTGATGGTGGGGTCAGGTGCCTTGAAGTAGGATCCAAGTGAATTTTTTAACGCACGTCTGTGCTTTACATAGACCTATGAAATAGCTCCTGTAGGATCAGATGGACTCCTTCGTACAGACACAGTCACCCTATGCAGTCCTGATTGGCTGAACTTCTCTGGCAAATTGGTGGCTGCTTTGTAATAAATCTGAATGTCTACAAAGAATATTCTGGCTGACAATACCTTTATTATTTCACTATTATATATATTTTTTTTTTTACTTTTTCAAGTGGCTTCTCAGCAAGTATTCTTTTCCTGTAGCTTTGTGCGTTTTATGTGCATAGCCTGGAATTAGGCTCCATAATGCTTTGTGTTTCAGAGAACATGCTTTATCAATCTGAGAAACAATGATCCATGCCTCATACAGTCGCTTAATGGCAGAGGAAACCAGAGGAAAAAAAACTATTGTTTTAGACGGCATATCCTGCTGGAGACCATTAAGAAATCTGAGCACCTACGGAGACACACAAGGGAAGTAATGAGAAGGAGAGAAGAGAAAGAAAGAAAGAGAGATAGAGTGGAAACCAGAGAAAATGAATGGCAAGACGCAAAGAAGGAAAAGAGAGGCAGACAGAAATAGTGAGACATAGAAACAGAGTGCTATAGTGGGGGAAGAGAGAGAAAGACTGACAGAGAGAGAGAGGAAGTGAGGGTTGTCGGGGATGCGCATGTGGGAGGGCTGGCGCCCCGCGCGGAGAGGGTGACATGCTTGTAAATCACAGGCAGGTGAGTGAGGCGGCCTGACACCTGTGGGCCCTCACCACCTCAATCACAAGCCAGCCAAGACAAGATGGCTGCCCCCTGGGGGTGTGGAGGTGCCATCACAGCTGGATGAGGGATTGAAAGGGCTTCTCCAAGGACCAGTCTGCGCCCAGGAAGATAACACAGGTGCCAGGGCACGGCTTGCCAAAAGATACAAGAGCCACTCTGTGTGTGTGTGTGTGTGTGTGTGTGTGTGTGTGTGTGTGTGTATGTGTGTGTGTGTGTGTGTGTGTGTGTGTGTGTGTGTGTGTGTGTGTGTGTGTACACACTATTAATTGACTAAAAGGTAGGTTGAAGGATGAGGCTGTTTCTTTCTCTTTGTCTACAGTGAATCTCCAAAACACATTAAAAAGATAGACAGATAGATAGATAAATAGATCGATCGATAGATAGATAGATAGAATAGATAGATCGATAGATAGATAGATAGATAGATAGATAGATAGATATAATTTACTCAGAAACACAAACCACACATAACCTATACAAAAACAGACACTGAGGGAGGTAAAAACACAGTATTAACAAACTACTATAAATATAATAAAAAAAGAATGTGAGACATAGCTCTGTAGAATGTGTATCGTGCATTGCCACTCAGGATAAGCTTCCTCTCCCGACACAGAGGGGAGTCGTCATATATTGCTATTCCTGTGGACAGGAATGACTACCTGTAGAGGTCCTTAGTACAGCTTAAACCAGATATGAGACCTGCACATGAAGTTGCTGTAGCTTACGCAAGTGAGTATGAATGTGTGTGTCTGTGTGTAAGAGTGGTGGTGACAGGCTTATTAACTTAAAGCAATGCCACGACTTGACGTTTTCAAGCGACAACAATAGGCTAGGCGCTGCATGTCAGGTCATGAGGTGCTCTGAGTGAGTTTTCAAAAACAATCAACACGGCCGCCACGGGTTTGAAACAGGTCGCTATCTCTGACAGAGGCCAACGCTGGGCTTATTTCAGACAACCACGGGGGACACAGTCAGCACAAAAGCACGGAAGAATACCCCGCCAAAACACAACTCAGCCAGGGACAAAAAATAAATATAACACAGCTTGAATTCAGCTGGAGGGAAAAGAAAGAAACAAAAAAAATGAAAAAAAGCTTAGAACCCGCCTCAGTCCACACTGGGTTGTCACTGGGGTTCTTGGGGGCTTTCAGATCCCCACGGCAACTCAATTGGTGCTTCTACGGGCTTTTCTTTACCTGTCCAAACTGGCTTGAGTGGGCATACATACCCTTAGGGTTTTTATGGTGCTTCTAATCTGGTTAGACCTTTACTCAGGGAGTCCCAGGCGTGGAGAGAGGCCCCCGTCCTGCCTTCTCAGCCTGGCTAACCCAGCTAGACCTCACTCCCCCTGGGCATGTCCCCTCTGGCTCCCCCTTACCCTCACTGTGGAGCTCAGGGAGGTGGACAGTACAACTCTGTCAGGGCTGATTACATTTACCTCACTGGATCCAAGACAAGGGAGTGGAGGCGGGCAGGCAGGGAGAGAGAGAGGAGGAAGGAAGCAGGGAGAGAGGCAGCGAGGGAAAAAGGAGCAGGGAGGTGAAGGGGTCAAGGCTTCACACATCCCAGTGGAAGGCAGTGGAGTGTGTTCTGATGATGTGTATTTAGAAATAGAAGTTTGTGTGTGTGTGCCTGCGTGCATGTGTGTGTGTGTGTGTGTGTGTGTGTGTGGGAACCATTTTGTTTTAATGTATGTACTCAGTATTTAGTACATGAGATGTGATAACTATGTGTTTGTGTGCCTAAACATTCCTGTATCCATAACTGAGTATAATTATTCGAGCACAGTGAGAGAGAAAGAGACAGCAAGAGCACAAGTGAGAGATGTTGGACAGACTATCTGGATGATGATGCCACATCAATGTAATCGAGAGGAAGACAGATGTTTTCTGATGTTCTGTGCGTCCTCACCAAGCGGTAAACGTTGTTTGTTGTATAAGCATGTTCTTTTTTTTAACATTACGTTTCCTCTGTTTCCGTAAACCATTAGAAGAGTTTTGTAACATTATGATGTACTTCTAATCGTGTTGGCAAGAAGTCTCCTCATGTGGACTCAGCGGAACCATTGTGATCTGTTGTACAAGCCTGACCCATACATACTGTGTATCTGACTTCTGTTCATGGGGAAAACCTCTACGTGAGGCTCTGCGGGCTGGCATACCCTGTGGTCATCAGGAAATTCAGAAATCTACTTATTCAGATTTTCTACTACAGTGCATCTGTGCGTGTGTGTGTCTCTGTGTCTGTGTGTGTCTCTGTGTGGTTGTGTGTGTGTGTGTGTGTGTCTCTGTGTGTGCGTGTGCGTGTGCGTGTGCGTGTGCGTGTGCGTGTGCGTGTGCGTGTGCGTGTGCATGTGCGTGTGCGTGTGAACGCAGGAATGACCTGGACCACTAGTCTTTCACTTGGCAACTGGTAATTTGGAGCTTCATATCCTATTTAAATAGAGAAAAACAATGTGTATATGTGTGTGTGTGTGTGTGTGTGTGTGTATGCTTTGACCTGCACTAATGAGTATGGTTCTAAGCTATCATTTGTTTAGCCAACAACAAATGGAGTGCTTAAAGAGAGGGTTGGTACACTCACTCTCTCGCACATACTCACTCACTCTGATGTTCTCACTCACTCTCTCTCACACACACACACACACACCCACACTAGCACACTTCTTTGACTTTGAGAAGAGCTAAGCGTTGGTAATAATCACATTTTTAATCAGTGTTTATCTCGTTCCATCATGAGCTTTTTATCCTTTTTTGTTTTTGCTTAATTCACTACTGCCATCTGCAATTACCAGAAGGGGTGGGCAAAATAGCATTATCAGCCTGTCATCTGATAAATGACCCTGCCCATTGGCATCACCTCAGAAGTGTGTGTGTGTGTGTCTGTGTGTCTGTGTGTGTGTGTCTGTGTGTCTGTGTGTGTGTGTGTGTGTGTGTGTGTGTGTGTGTGTGTGTGTGTTGTGTGTGTGTGTGTGTGTGTGTGTGTGTGTGTGTGTGTGTGTGTGTGTGTGTGTGTGTGTGTGTGTGTGTGTGCATGTGTGGTGCATGTGTGATCACTGCCGTTTTAGCCACTCTTTAAAAAATGTGCACTATAATCATGAAAGATTTATGTATTTATGAATCTTCACATATACCACACACACACACACACACACACACACATATGCCAGCACACATGCTAATGCAGACACACCTTCAGAACCTTAGAGAGCTGCTAAGCTTAGGTGAAATGCCATGAGCCTAGTCCACAGGAGGCGTCAGCTCGCTTTCCATCGCTTTCTTTCTATTTCACTCTCTTTCTCCCCCCATTTTACTGTCTCTTCCTCTCTCTCTCCCCTTTTTCTGATACAGTTCCTCTCCTATTCTCTCCCTCCCTCCTTCTATCTCCCTCCCTCCTTCTCTCTCTCTCTCTCTCTCTCTCTCTCTCTCTCTCTCTCTCTCTCTCTCTCTCTCTCTCCGTCCCTCTTCATCAAGGGAATGCATCATAGCTGGCACCCAGAGAATGGGCTTTGAGTTTATGGAGCACTGGAATGATAACAGGACATGAGGATCGCTGTCTTCCATCTGATATCCATACATGAATAAGCATGAACACGTGTGCTTGTGTAGGCCTCCATATTTCATCTGAAAGCAGGAAAATAACACCCCTCTCATGATGGAGCTTTCTGTGTGTGTGTGTGTGTGTGTGTGTGTGTGTGTGTGTGCGCGTGCGTGGGTGCGTGCTTGCGTGCGTGTGTTTGCATGTGTTTCTGTGACAGAGAGATAGTAGAATAAAATGGTGCTTTGCTTTTTTGCTACATTGCTGAAGATGCTTTAACTACAGATTTATATTTTCTAATAATGAGATAATCACAATTTGACACTTTGCAAAAGAGTTACATTTGGAGTGTAATGATTAATCGTTCTATGATACATCCTGGTGCAAAAATGTGACAGTACACATCTTATCATTTGGACGGCTGTGATCATCAGCTGTAATTACATCTTTGTGTTCTTATCATCAGTAAACAAACATTTGATTCTAAATGTTTAGACATACACAACACCAAATGTTACTAGCATAGTAGCAGACTAGCAGTGCAGTGGTGGGGAGATGGGACCAAGTAAGTGCTCAAGGTCAACCATCTCTTATATAAGTGTCCATCCCCGGTAGCCTTGGGGGCCTATTATCAGATCTACAGAAGGGTTTATTGTCAAATACATGAGTCCATTCTCGGTGGTCCACAACAATGGGCCTCGCCCTAGAGCCCAAATAAAACATCCTGTCATGTCTGTAGCCTAATGCCAGCCTTGTCAGTAATAAACCTTTTCACTTAGGTCAACATTTAAGCAGCATGTGTTGCATCATATTATTTCATATTAATGTAGGCTTATAACAGACAATTTAATATTATTTAATGTTTGAAGAAAATTGATTTTTGTCAGGGTTTCAAAGAATTCCTCCCAGGGTTTAGGCTGTCATCATATTAGATTGAATGGTACAAAAATCAACAGTTCAGCATTGTTAATGCATCAAAAATAAACCCATTGTTTTCATTCCAATGTCAGTTTGACACATTTCCTTAAACATTTTGAGAAATAATTAAACTATAAAAATAGTGTTGTAAATCAAATTGAATCATGAGCTGAGTATGTCGTTGCATACCTAGTACCATGGTTAGATACAGTATTTGACCCTGACTGATCAACAAAACATCATGATTTTTTTTACGTTTTTATATATTCCAAACTCTACCAGTAAAAATAAATAAACATTGGTGGAGCCGTGGTGCAACGATAAGACTGTGTCCCATACCATACGGATCTAGTGTCCATGTGGACCCAGGTCCAAGTTTGGTCATTTGTCAAGCCCAATTCCTGTCCTGTCAATAATACAAAATTAAAACATAATAATAATAATTATATATATGTGTGTGTGTGTGTGTGTGTGTGTGGGTGTGGGTGTGGGTGTGTGTGTGGGTGTGTGGGTTTGTGTGTGTGTGTGTGTGTATAGATATCCAGAGTGACATATTTTCTGCTAAATGTGCCGTCTTCAGCCACTGGAATGGATTGTGTGGCAAACTAAATGTCCTTTTTAAAGATGTAGACCTTAAAATGTCTGCAAGGCCTTTCAGCACTCCCACATCTCCAGGGGGAGGAGGCAGTGGCGGGCCCACGGTGAAGAGAGAGCAGATGTGACAGACAACATCTGGGCTACTTCATTCTCATGCTCTGTCTCTCTCCTTCTTCTTCTTCTTCTTCTTATTTCTCTTTTGTCTCACACACACACACACACACCCACACACGCACCCACGCACACACACACACACACACACACACACACACGCACACACACACACTCTTGCCTTCAGACAGATAGACACACACTCACACTCACTTCACACACACATTCTCTCTCTCTCATTCTCCTTCAGAGACACAGACAGACACTCACACACTCTTTTCATAACAAAACACTTCAGGCGTCCTTTTTCACTTTGTCTGTCTCTGTGTTTTCATTTTTTCCTCTACCTTCTCTCTCTGTTCTTACCTCGCACATTCCCCTCACCTTCACCCCCCACCCCTTTTTTCTCTGTCTGTGTGTGTGTCTGTGTGTGTGTGTGTGTGTGTGTGTGTGTGTGTGTGTGTGTGTGTGTGTGTGTGCTTATGGGCGGAGACAGTGGCAGCAGCGATGGCAAATAAATAAAAATGACACTGCTCTTAAGTTCCCCCTGTATAACTGCTTGGTTAAGTGCTCTTTCATCCAATACATTGTCTGCAGCCGCGGCAGATTTGTCTGAAACGTGGAACAAAATAAAAGAGAAACAATATGTTTGGCTGTGCTCACAGAGGCGAGATGAGAGAGGGGAAACTCACTCGCTTCCATTTGTTTTGATCAAGTTAGCACACGTGGGACGGGGGAAAAATAGACCATGTCAGCATGTTGCACATTATTGCTCCTGTGGAAGAAATAAAGGTGGGAAAAAAAAGAAGACAATATTGTGTTTTCCTCAGCCAAAAATACATCTCAAACACGTCGCCACAGATGATCTTTCACGGCCCTCAAATCTTTAAGTGGAATGAAAAAAAAAAAAGAAAGAAGAGACAAAAGAAAAGAAAAAGCACTGCTGTACTTTAACATGTAGGAATTAGCATATCGCCAGTCTCCAGACGGCAGACAAACCCTCATCCACTATATTAACATGCCTTGACTAGATTTCATTTCAGTTTCTTTATCATTTTTTTGCTTTTACCATTCTGTTCAATGTGCACTGTGTTTAGGAGGTGCCTGCAATTGACACGGAGGAGGGGTTGGAGTGGAAATTTGTTGGAGCTACACAGACTAACACGATAAAAACGCTGCTATCACAACACACAGGGCACCCCACACAGGGCAAGGCAGTGTGTGTGTGGATGGAAGCTCCACGGCACGAGAAGTGTCTATTAAATTTTGAAAACGGATAATGGAATCCGTGTCAAAGCCGTGTCGCTGGGAGGCAATTTACCGAGTGAGAGAGCAATAGGGAGAAAGAGAGAGAGAGAGGGAGGGAGGGAGGGAGTGATACAGATGAAAAAAGAGAGAGAGGGAGCAAGAGAGAGATGGAGTTCTGTGTAGAGTCAAAGCTGTCATGTAACGCCAGTACACACACTGAAACTTTCATATGTCCCATTAATATTGGAATGTGACTGCGGCAGAGGACGCCACATGGGGGGTGGGGGCGGGTTGGTGGTGGTGTACAGAAGCACTATAGCACCATCGTGTCACTAAGTGCTACCTGACACGGCTAATAGAAAGCATTTTCCACACAGGCACTCCTATTGACCCTTATGGCTTTTTTAGCGTTTCGTTTTTACAGCAGTCAACATAAAAAGCCGGTGAGTTGAAAGGGTTGTAGGACAGTGCCAATGCGTTTTGTAGGACTTCCTGGTGGGGCGCAGACAGCCCGTGTGTGTTTGAAAGCTGCTGTGGTAACTTTCAGCGTCCATTGCACGTAACGTTCGGACTGGACCCCGCCTTTATCATGTAAGACACGCTTCCATATGGAGCATGTCAGAGCACATTCTTCTTTCCATGACATCATGTTTAATTGAAAGACATTATATGAGGCTCATTAAGAATAGATAAAATACCAGTGCGATGTCATTTATTAATGTGACATGTTTTAAAAACCCTATGAACATGTGTGTGTGTGTGTGTGTGTGTGTATCTGTGTGTGTGTATTTTGTGTGTGTGCATGTGTGTGTGTGTGTGTGTGTGTGTGTGTGTATCTGTGTGTGTGTATTTTGTGTGTGTGTGTGTGTGTGTGTGTGTGTGTGTGTGTGTGTGTGTGTGTGTGTGTGTGTGTAAGTGTTAGCAAGAGCCTGGAGCCTCTGGTAGATTGTGTTAATCACACTGTCGCTGGGCGTGCAATGCTGCTGTGGATTAGCATCAATGTTAAGGCGTCAGGCGCGCAGTGCTAATTGGACACACAAGCAAATTAATCAGCATTAGGGAAGGGGCCGGGCCATGGGTAAGGAACTCCAAGTGCTGGACGGACACCCTCCCCATGGCAACGGACTGGGGGAAAGGGTTTATGGGAACAGATGGCAACTGGACCCCTGCCACCGGCCTCCTAACAAACACACACACTCATATGCACACAGAAACACACTCATACAAACACACACGTGTAATACTGTATTCATATGGTGCCACAGACACAAGCACACACATACTGTGTTCATATAATCAGTGTGTCACACACAGAGAGAGACACACACACTCACACACACACACACACTTGATACATTTACTCCCACTGTGCCAGTCAGCTCCACAGGTGTGTCAAGATGCCAGGCTGGATGGGAGCCAAGGCCCAGGTGTCTGACACAAACACACACACACACACGCACACACACACACACACACGCACGCACACACTCACAGACACTGGACATCAGGAGAAGCCTCTTCTCCTCTCTGGTTGGCATTGGCGATGCAGTGTTGGGTCCTTGCCTGGCAGGGGCCTGCGGTCTGTGCCAGTCGCACGAGGGCAGCATGTTATGCGAGGAGGGGGCCGAGCGACTGCAGCGGACAGAGCCAGCATGGAGCCCCATCTGGGGGACAGCTCCCGCGGAGAGGCAGGTCCGGCGACGGGGGCCTTGGCTGCCTCTGGCCATTAATCCTCACTCCGCGGCCCCTCGGCCTCCCACTAAGCAGAAATCTCTGTTCATGGACACAGACGCCGCGAGACAGCGCTGAACAACATCATAATGTATGTGTAGGCAAATGTCCGAGGACACCTGTCTCTCTGCATGTGGTGTGTGCATAAATGTGTGCAAGGGTGTGTGTGTGTGTGTGTGTATGTGTGTGTGTGTGTCTGATGACACAGTGTGAATCTCTCTATTCACAGGTTTGGCTACATGAGTAAGGAAGACAGTATCAAGCACGTATGCATGTGTGAGTGGGCAGGGATAAAGACATGGATCTTCAGCATACGCTGACACTGTAGGGAAGAGCTGTGCAAACACTAGTGTTTGACTACTAGTGCACTGGCCAATTACATAATTGGCCAGTTTGATGTGAAATCCCTTTATGAGTATTAAGTAGTAGTATTAAGTAAGCTGTTATACAATGATATTATCTGCATAAGAATTTTGAGGTGAATATTTTTCTGAACACTCAAAAAACGTAAACCCCTTAGCACACATACCAAAAAGAATTGTGGCGTTTTAGATTTATAGGTGGGTTACCACTGCTGACTGTGGATTGGAGGACATTTGTTACGAATTCCCTGTAAAAAATCCTGAAGAGCTCACAGGCCAGTAGAGAGGCCTCGCGGCCCCATCAGCGCTGCTCTGATCAGTATTCAGAGAGACAGAGAAGCACTTTTGTCTGCTCTCACATTTAACTTCCCCCCAACCATATTCCAACACTCTCCCCTCCACACACTCCCAACGGGGGAGACGGAGAGAAAGAGGAGACAGAGAAAAAATAAATGTGTTTGTGTGTGTGTGTGTGTGTGAGAGAGAGAGAGAGAGAGAAAGAGAGAAAAAGTGAGGAAGCATGAGGGAGAGAGAGGTGGCGAGAAGGAGAGCGAGAAAATAAATGTGTGTGTGAGTGAGGGAGAAAAAGAAGGAGTGAGATAGAGAGAGAGAGAGAGGGAGAGTAAAATAAAACAGTGGTGCCAGAGGGATTCACTGGCATCATAAATCCACTTGGTGCTAGTCGTCTGTGAGGGAACATTAATAATGGATGCCATTGGTATTAGTTTATACTATTAACACTCCAGAGCTGTCGTTTAACCGGCCTTTCAGAATCCCAAACACAAGCTCCACAGCTCCTCTCTCTTTCTCCGTTCCAGCACTCCTCGCCTCTTTCGCTCCAAGGGAGGGAGAGAGAGAGAGAAAAAAGAGAGGGAGAGAGAGAGCGAGTAAGAGAGAAAAAGAGATAGTGAGCGGGAGAAAGAGAGAGAGAGAGAGAGAGAGAGAGAGAGAGAGGAAGAGAGAGAGGGAAAGAAAGAGAGAGAAGGAGGGAGTATAGGCCCATGCTGGGCAGAGAAGCCTCCTGTCAGTGGGCTGGAAAGCGCACTCACCCAAGCTTTTAAGCCTCCTGCAAACACTCTCATGGCTCTCTCCTTCTCTTTTTGCCCATCTCTCTATCACTGTTTTACTGTTCATCGTCTCTCTCCAGCTATTTTTATCTATCCCTCTTTCCTTAGTGTAGGGGTTAAAAGGGTGGTGGAATATCTAAATGTCTAAAAGTAAGTTAATGTGTACTGTGTGTGTGTGTGTGTGTGTGTGTGTGTGTGTGTGTGTGTGTGTGTGTGTGTGTGCGTTTAATTGATTGTGTGCCCTGATACCATCCTAGTCACCGGTTGTGTGTGTTTTCTGATGAATATGTCTACACATGGAAATGTACATGGAAATTCTTTTGCATCCCTGTGTATGTCTGTGAACCTCTTTTTAATACAAGAATGTAAGAACGTGGTGTTGCACAGAACTAACAATAAACGACAAAAGTGTATTGTGCACATAATGCGTGTATTTTTATAAGAAACACATAATTCAAATCAATTAGTATTAAGCATGCAGTGCCAAGGCCTTCCTGAAACAGACTATCCCAGGGACAGTAGTTAAAGCACAGCAGACAGCTCCAGCATTGAAATGCAGAGGCTCTCTTTCTCTCTCTCTCTCTCTCTTTCTCTTTCTCTTTCTCTTTCTCTCTCTCTCAGCACACAGCCTGCATGTGAGAGTGGAAGAGAGCCAACCTAGCCAGGTGACTGACCCATATCTCCTGTGCAGCCAAGCTCTTCATATCTACCTTTTTGACCTCTCTCTTCCTCTTTCTCTCTTGGTGCTACGAAACGGACACTCTCATACATACAAAACACACACACACACACACACAATACTCCCTTTCCTTCTAAGTACACTGGGGCTCACAATATCTCTGTCTATGTTTCTCTCTCTCTCTCTCTCTCTCTCTCTTTCACTCTCTCTCTCTCTATCACACATTCTCTCTCACTATCTTTCTGTATGCTATTCTCAGTTATTAATACATCTTTCTTTCTCTACCTATTCAATCTGGCATGTGGGGTTCCTTCTGTTTGTTTGTATTCATCTGTCTCTCTGCAGCGTCCATAACCCCCCGACCTTCGGACCTTCGGACCCCGATCTCCGATCTCCATGCCGACTTGGAGAGGAAGGAAGTGCACTCTAATTGGCTAAAAAGAAAGGTGCTCTCGAAGGTGACCCTCCGACCGCACGGCTCTCCATTAGCAGGGGCGGCCGCTCGGCCCGCCGGCGCTGACCCGGCGCCGGGAGGCATTCTGGGTAAAGTGAGGCATACTGGCCGTGGTGAAGAGGCTCATGGGAATTCTGGGGCAATGACCTCGATAGAGCTGAGGCTTGCATATGCACAGACAGAGAGGAAGGGAGGGGAGAGAGAGCGAGAGAGGGAAGAAGAGGAAGAAGAGAAGAGCCGGAGACGGGAGGTGTAAAGAAAAGCGAAAGGTGAAAGCTGAAAAAGAGAGGATGGGTAGACGGGTACTGGTAGATAAGAAAAGTGGGAGAGAACGGAGTGGTGGAAAAGGAGAAGGGGGAGAGGACAGAAAGGGAAAGAGGCTAGGGGTGAACAGCTGATGGGGATGGAAGGAGAGATTAGGAGAGAGAAAAAGAAGATGAAAGAAAGGATGGAGGGGAGGATTTACCAGTTAAGATTTCCAATTTCTCAGTGAATGCCTCATCACTAAGTCACTTATTTCATCATTATGTAACATCAGTAGTGTCTTTTTTTCTTCCGCAGAAGAGAGGATGAAACCCTCCACATTGTATTAGTGCATGACCAGGAATCCCATGAAGCTGAACCAGTACATAAAACGGCAGCTCATACCAAATATCCAGAGGTGGTTCTGAACTCCTGCAGAAAGGCCGAGCAACAATCACGCCCACACTCTGGTATGTCCATCCCAGAGTAAGCCTCTGTAATCCCCTTGTTATACACTAAGGCCTCAGTGTATGAGATGAAATGTACACAGGTCACACACACACACACACACACACACACACACACACACTCACATGGAGAGGAAAAAGCATGATGTAACCATTTCCCAGAAAGAGTCAGAGGGGAAAAATGCCACATTTGTCACAGAATAAAAAGGAGGGCAGAGAGACAGACAAGAAGACCAAAGCATACAGGGGGGGGGGGGGAGGTATTCAGGATCACTTGCATAAGATCATAATCAAACCCCTACAAATGCAACTTACATGCTCTGCAAGACGTATGTGTGAATTAAGAAATCATAACTTCGTCCAGAAAATAAGATTTTAATAGAATTAAATAGTAAATTATGTAAATTATTAACCATTTTTATACATTTTAACATAGCTTAAGTTCAATTATTTTACAAACTATAGTTGAGGACAAGTCTCCCATCAGAGCACGGATAACTGCTGTTATCAAAAACCAGTAACCACGTTACAAATGACATTCATGATCCCATACCAAGGCACTGCTGTCCAACATGCCAGCTATGAAGCCACATCCAGTGCATTGTAATTGTCAGCAATGTGGGGCCACACTGGACTAGCCAAGAATGCTAAATCTGGTGGGGAAATTACAGATAGTACAGCGTGCAAGACTGTCATTGTGATTTACTTTTATAAGACAGGGGTACACTTTTGCATAGTCTGTTGTAAAATGTCTTATTTTTTCATTTTTGGGGGCACTCTCCCTGTGCCATGGTGCCCCTGTTCCTAGATAAACTGAACTGATTAATTCGGTTTGGGAGAAGCGATAAAAGCCCGCCCACATTGAAAATTGATTGGTTGACTTACCGAAACAGGCCAATCAGGATGTTCCTGAGGGTCACACGCACAGTGCCTCACGCACGCACAGTCTCTAGGCCCCTCTCCCTCTCTGCCGTGCGCGCGCTACACAGATGCTATAGCCAGGGCTGTAGTCGAGGGTAAACGCATGTAAATGCCGTTTACGCACCTCTGGAATTTTGGAAATAGCGTTTACGCAGCTCCAGAACCCGCCTCTTAGAAGCGTTTACGCACCTCAAAGTGTTCTGTGCCTTGTATTCTTACGTTGGAATAATCCAAAATAAACTTGTGTCACTCTAAAAGACCTAATACTAAGTTTCATATTGTTGAACATATAAACGTCGTAGTCTGAATCATTTTCATCTGCTGTATTATGGTCTGTGACCCTCCAATCAGTAACTTGTGGCTGCAGCGGCGATACCAATCAGGTCCCGAGAAGGATGTAAACACATACACGTTGTGGGTTATTCTGCCTGCCTACCTGTTAGGAAAAGATTACCGGTAATTAGCCATGGATATCAGGCGATTTTTGAAAAGACCATCGAGTGCTCCCACTCCCACAGATGCCCGCAAAAAGCCTCAAGTTCAAAGTAAGTCTGAAGAAGATTAATTCACGTTTTTAAACGTTGTTTTGGTTCGTACAACATCACATTAAGAGAGGGACAAACGCTATTAATAACGTGCTTTCAAATACGATGATCCATGTACCAAGCCAGCCTTCCTGGTTCCATCTAAATAGGCCTAATAAAACGCAATTTCTTTCAGCAATTGAAAATGCTGGAGTAATTATCCTCAAGCATATCGCTGCAGATAAGGCTAATTCATTGAGAAATTGTAGACAGATAATGTGTCAGTTAAGCTAGCTAAGTGAAATGTTTTAGTTTAGCTATAGAATCTTCCATTTTCGCGGTCAAGGTCAAATATATTTGTTTTTTACTTTCATGATGACAGGTCCGTGCTCTCGCATAGAAACGTGAGCAGGGAGCAAAGCTGTTGATTCACTGAATAGGCCTATAACTATGCTTAATCAATGCATTATTTGAAGTCATGAAAGGTGTAGAGAAGCCTGTAAACGAAATACACTGGAAACATGGATTATTTGAAAACAAGTCAGTTCTCAATGTGAAAAAAAAACATGCTGTAAAGGCTATTTATGAAGACATAGGCAGTACATGAGTATTCCTTTAACTTATTTTGTCAGTGTAATTGACAGGCTCCTTAACTGGTGTTTTCTCAGCCCCACAACTCTTAAATTAAACATCTTCTTTCAGGCAATGATGCAGAGAGCACAGGGAGAGGAGATACACCAGGAGGTCAAATAGAGAGAGGAGAAAGAGTGAGAGGGCTGGTGAGAGAACAAAATCATGGACAGTGGAGAACCAAAGAGTGGAGAAGAGGAAAGGGGAGGAAATGAAAGAAGACCAACAGAGAAGGAAGAAACAGAAAAGGGGAGACAGAAAAAGATGAAATAGAGGGAGGAGATGAAGAAACAGGTAGTAAGAGAGGAGTGAGAGAAGAAACAGGGACAGGAGAGATGGAAAGTGGAGAATCTGAATTAGAATCTGAAGTAGAGGGATATACAGAGAAAGAAGAATCTGAGACTGAAGACACAGTGAGAGGAGAAATAGAGAGCAGATGCCATCCACATATCTGGACAGAAAAGCAACATACTTTTCTTTACTGTTACTTGAAATTTAATAAACTTCAAACTACAAACACATTTATTCATTGTCATTGATTGTATGACTTTAACTGATAGCATAATGCAATATAGCCAGGACAGCATTACAGAGTTGCAACGCTTTGTGTTGCGTTGCTTCGCATCACGTTACATCGCATCACGTTACATCGCGTCGAGGTCTGTACGATCACAAAATTCATAGTTTACCCACCTCTAATTTTACCACTACAGCACTGGCTATAGCCTATAGAATGATATTATGCTTTTATAACTTTTAGGGACCACAACAGAAATACGTAGGCCGAGGGGGGGATACCTCCCTGAAATGACTTTTTGCAGGTTGGGATGTCTGACTCTGATAATTGAACGGCATCGCATCGAATAGCATCGCATCGAATAGCATCGCATCGAATCGTAATGAATCTTTTTAATCAACATGCATCTTTTTTATGTATCGTATCGTGCCCATGTTTCGAGATATGAATCGAATCGTTTTTGTCATGAGAGATTTACACCCCTAACAGTAACGCATTAAAACATAGAGTTGTATTCTGGGAAATTGTGGCCCAGTGAGAAATATGCTTTAATACTGTGTTTACCTTTCCAGAGAGGAGAATGAGGGCCAGACTCTAAGAGAGCTAGGACACATTAATATGGGCCATTTACTCAAAGACAGCCACAAACCCACAAACACACACACACACACACACACGCACACGCACACGCACACGCACACGCACACGCACACGCACACGCACACACATACACACACACACACACACACACACACAGAAACACAAACACAAAAATGATATCCCAGATGAGGTTAGACACTTAAATTAGCAAGAGATTCATGAAGAGTCACCCTCTCTCTCTCTCTCTCTCACTTTCTTACACAGACACACACACACACACGCACACAGACCATTTAGACCTAGATAAGATCAGACACAGATATTAGGCCAAGATTAATTGAAGACACAGGAGAGCTCAGCACACAGAGAGAGAGAGTGAGAGACACACACACATACACACTCACACACACACACACACACACACACACACACACACACACACAGAGGGCAATTACAGGTCTGAATTGGCCATGGAATATTCATGGCATGACGTGAGTGTGTGTCCTTGGGCCCAGCCGGCTCCAGCCCTGCTGTCGTCCAGACGGCCAGTCTCTCTCTATCTCTTTTTCTCTCTCTCTTTCTCTCTCTCTCTCTATTATTTCATAATTATTTCTGTGTTTCTCTATCCCCTTCTTCTACGTTTCATTTTCTCCATTAGCCCCCGTCTCTCATTCTCTATCCATCTTCCCTGATTCTCAGCCTCTTTCTTTTTGCCCTCCTCAGTGACAGTTTAATATGAGCCAGAGCAGGTCTAATATGACAGGTGCTTTGGCTTCCCCTATGTCCTCTAACCCTGGTCGTCATAACAATGGATGAGGGGTCACACAGGGCAGGACCACCCAGGGCCACCGTCCAGGGGGGCCACAGCTCAACGGTCTTATGACAGGGAGAATGCTGGGTAATGGTGCTGGGTATTGACCAGGGAACTGTGAAAAAAACATGCTTGCATAAAAGTGTTTATTATTGCATGGCTAATATTATGTTTCAACCCAGGCTTCAACAGCAAAACTTTAGCCCGGTTAAATCTTTCAACATGCCTAAGAGAATCTTTTAAAGAGGATTTATTATGCTCATTTTCAATGGTTTCAGTTTTATTTTTGGGGTCTACTAGAATAGATTTACATGCTTCACTGTTTCAAAAACACATTATTTATCTCATACTGTACATCTCTTTTCACCCTCTGTCTGAAATGCTCTGTTAGAGCTCCTGTGTCTTTGAGCACCCCCCATAAAGAATAACAGGTCCTCCTTAATCTTCTGCATGTATTAAGAGTTACATTCATTATAATACGGCTCTTTATAATGCTGCAGATGGTTC
This sequence comes from Sprattus sprattus, assembly GCF_963457725.1. NCBI lineage: Eukaryota > Metazoa > Chordata > Actinopteri > Clupeiformes > Clupeidae > Sprattus > Sprattus sprattus. The sequence goes on along the minus strand of NC_137922.1, from coordinate 13,663,988 downwards.
CATTCGTTTGAATGGGCTGCCCGCAACGTTCAGGGGTCTGATATTTCTTTATAAGGACTGCTGCAAAAAAATAATGACTGCTGCAATTGGCAACGGGTTTGGTGTTTCTGATTCACATCTTTCATATAATTCTGTAGGTAGTCCAAACACTTATCGTAACAGAAATTCCTTGTAGCTGGAACGCACAACAATTTTCTATTTGTGTGAAAAACTATTTTGTTCTGAATGGAAGCCACGAAAACAGCAACAAAATCATTATAAAAAGAGATATTTTGACGGAATGTCTTGTATCAAGTAACTGTAATAAGTGGGATAATGTGCGTGTTGGGGTCTTGTTTGTCATGCAGGATTTATTTTCTGGCAGATTATACATTATCACTTACATAGCATAGATCATGGTATTGTTTTTGTCACTAGTGCTGATAAGGAGACAAAAGCACATCACACCAAAAGCGGATAACCTGCAGCTGAAAACATTTATCATCTCTATCATTACAAACCCGTGTCATTTTCTTTTTTTCCTGTTCTCGTGTTTGTGTCCTTCCCTCCTTTTCTTATAGCTTCACAGACCTGCTGCTTGGACGTGCAGTAAAACGTGCAATCTTTCTAGTTCCCGCGCTCTTCCTCTCACTTTCGACCCCACGTGCACATATCTGAGTAGCAGACAAAGCCTGGCATTTACCCCCCTCCCACATAGACACACACACACACACTCACACACACCTTGCCAGATTTGCCTTTCGGTGAAGGTTATCGGAAGAGCACTGAAACTCAGTTCTTATCTGATGCCTTTAATGTGAAACCAGCATTTCATCTGAATTAAAAGGAGAAAGCTAGATAGGCTAAGCATATAAAGAAATACGTTCCGTCGCCTCCATGGGTGAATGTTTTGTTCAGTTCCGCCACACAAGCCAGCTCAACTTCTAGATAAATCTCTCTAACCTTACCCCTTGCATTCGAAAGAAAGATGTATTACTTTTTTGAAAGGAAAGGGGGTTTTTTCTTCCAGAAAAAAATAACGATTTCAGAAGAAAAAGTCTGAAAATAAAGCCTGCAATTATGACGGTGTTCTGCTGTGGGTTATGAATGCGAGAAGGATTGCACATGTGAAGTCTGCCCGTGGTGACGGGGCATTGCTCCGTCTGAAAGCATTAGCGAGGCGGGTGAGCGTGGAGACGTGTAGTGGGGTGGGGGGGTTGAGCGGGATGTGGGGTGGCGGGTGGGGGGTGGCGGGGGATGGGTCGGATGAATAGGTGCGCAGCTGTAGACGGGCGAGGCTTTAATAGAAGTCCCATTGAGGAAGTGCTCTCGCACCGAGGGATCAAGTGCATCTTTATCCTCACGCTAATTCCTGCAATCAGACTCAGGAGGGGTGGCGCCGTGTTAATTTCTGAGACGGAGGAGAGGAGAAGAGCCTTTTGAGAGTGCTGAAAAAAGTGGGTGTAGGTGAGCGAGGATGAGTGTGTGTGTGATATTGACACTGGGTTGAACTCTCCTCCTACTTGGAAGAATGGGATTGAATACCTCCACAAGTCAGTGATGCTGATATACACGTGCGTAGGAATCAGACGTGCACATGTACAAACAGACAATAGCATACTGGAACCACATGCACGTGCTCTCACAAATGTGTGCACACTCATACACGATGAACACTTCTGAAGACCATCCTAAGGACCTGAAAAAAAAGAAGCTGGAATGGTTAGATACATCTCTAAATGGACATAGTTTGTGTGTGTGCGTGTGCGTGTGCGCGAGCGCGTGCGTGTGCGTGTGTGTGTGTGTGTGTGTGTGTGTGTATGCGAGTGTGTGTGTGCCACATGGTGCCTCTTCCTCATTCTCAGGGTAAGGCTGGATCGAGGCCCACTGCGCCCCTCTCCTTCGGTGGGCATTAGCCGGAATTAAAGATGCTGGAGCTCATTTGTCTAAACTCCGGCTCCTCACCAGACACTAGCCACCGGTCAGAAGCTCCTCAGCCATAAATGATTCAGATTACCAGTCTTGCCATGTATATGTGTCTCCTTTCTCGCCCCTTAATTGTGAGACATTCTTCTGGAAACTTCCGCCATGCCCATTACTCCACTTTCTTACAGAGAAAAAAAAACTGTCAGACGGAAACAGAGAAAGAGAGACAGGGAGAGAGAGAGAGAACTAAGGCAGTAAGCGCACTGGCTGGACATCTCCGTTCACTATTCGTTTAGCAGATGACAATGACTCTCCAAAAATGCTTTCTTTTATACCGTCACATTTGCTCCCCGACGAGATCTTCGAGCACTGGAAACAAAAAACCCTGAAACTCAACAAAAAGAATAAGAAAAGAAAAACGAGTAAGTACAGCGGAGACACACACATAAGACAGCCACTTCCCCGTGACCCAGTGTCCCCTGAGTCCTCGTTAGAACAGCCTCGGAACGGCTGCCGGAATCTCCGCGCCAGAAGAGTCGAGAGGCTCTCTGACATGTGCTGGTACTGCAGATGGCTAGAACACGGAACATCGAGAGAAAAATGGACGAGTAAGGAAAATTACAGGGTGGGCAGAAAGAGGAGAGAAGGAAAAGAGAGGAAAAGAAGGGATGCGGGGAGGAAGGGAGAAGAGGCGAGGGGGCAATTGGAGAATCGGATTAAAAGAGAGGAAAGGACAAGGATGGGTAAGGAAAACTAGAGCAATAGACGGAAGAGGAAAGGAGAATAGGAGGAGAGAAAGAAGATAGAGGAGAAAAGAAGAGGGCAAGAAGAGGAGAGGGGGAAAAGGTGACAACATGAGGAGGGGAGAGAAACTGATAGAGGAGAGAGAAAGGATAAAAAAAACAATAGAGGAGAGGTAAGGAGAAGAGAGGGGAGGAGGAGAGAACCAAGATAGCATCATGCACGGAGACCTACCTTATTAGCTCTTTGTAATGTGCAGTGACAATCCCAGAGTGGCAAAGACAATTAACACAGTCATTATATCTCATTAATTAAAAAGAGATATCTTACAGGACCATCTAATTATGTTATTTCAGTCAACCTTTTTGGAAGTCAGGGCCAGCGACAGATAAAGGACAAAACAAATGTCCTTTCAGAGTTAACCAAGGGAAGAAAGCATCGTACTTCAACTATTCATTTGTCTCCTTCGACAGCTGAAAATTAAAGAAGTTCTTTGAGCTGCTGAAGAAGAAGAAACAGAGGAAAACAAAACCCTTAAGGTCACATAATCGTCAGCGTGCTTCCATTCTTGACAGTGCTTTATTTCCAACGGGAGAGAGGAATAATCTGAGGCGAAAAGTTCAAATAGCAGCACTGCTGTCATGTTGCTCTGCTCGACATGCTCATGCTGGTGATTTCATTACACTTCTGTGCCAAATTGAATCAATCCACAACTTTTAATTGATTCCGTCAAAAAAGTCCTTTGCCTTAGAAAAAAAATCTGCTATGAGTTATTTTTACATACCTCAGCTGAATTTTAATTAATGCTTCTAATAAGGCGCAATGACAGGGAACTCATCACAAATCCTGCTAGCAATAAAAATAGTGGCTCGTTGTAAAAGTGTGTGAAAGTGGGTATATTTAGGCTGTGTGTCCACAGATTCTTATAAAGCAACAGCAATCATATCTGGCTAATTTGAAGTGGCCACTGTAAAAGTGTATGCGCAGAGAAGGGGACACACTTTAGTTTGAAACAGTAATGTCTCTCTACCTCCACCTTTTCAAGGTGCTATGTGCTTCCATCGAATGCAAAAAAATAAAGAACGGGTGAGTCAAGCAAACATTAGCTGTTAATGACTATTATTAGGCTTTCATGTCTGGCCATGTCTGCTTTCCTATCATTGACAACCTAGAAACAGTAGAAAGAAACTTTGAAGCCTCATCTGACCCCAACCAACCAATCAGCCATTCTTTTTGGTGAACAGGGAAGAGGCTGTCATCAGAAAAAAAAGAATGGTGTGTGTGTGTGTGTGTGTGTGTGTGTGTGTGAGAGTGTGTGAGTGTTCCTGCTCTGTTCTGTTCTTGCTTATTTTCTGTTTACTGCAAGGAGAGATTTTTTTTCCGGGAGAACACCAATCAAACAGTGTCAAGTTCAGTCAA
>NC_137922.1:13647423-13649923 GCF_963457725.1 Sprattus sprattus | reverse complement strand
AAAAGTGTGAGAGAGAGAGAAATAGTGCAATAGCGAGAGAGAGGCGAAGAAAGAGGGGCTAAGAGTGAGAGAAAGAAAGAGAGACAAAGAGAGAGACAGAAATAGTGTAGGAGAGAGAGAGAGGCAAAGAAAGAACTAGAGAGAAAGGGAGAAATAGAGAGAGATGAGGGAGAGAGAGAGAATGAGAGAAATACAGAGAGAGTGAGGGAGTTGTGCTGCTGTTCTCAGCGTTTACTGTTATCAGTGCCTCGCTCGACTCCATCAGCTCTCATAAATCAACAATACAGCAAATACATTTCTCTCTCTCTCTCTCTCTCTCCTTCTCTATCTCTCTAACATCACTCTCTCGCTCTCTGTCCTTCACAGACTCTCTCCCTCTCTCTCTCTCTCTCTCTCCTTCTCTATCTCTCTAACATCACTCTCTCGCTCTCTGTCCTTCACAGACTCTCTCCCTCTCTTTCTCTCTCTCTCTCTCTTCTTCTCTATCTCTCTAACATCACTCTCTCGCTCTCTGTCCTTCACAGACTCTCTCCCTCTCTTTCTCTCTCTCTCTCTCTCTCTTCTTCTCTATCTCTCTAACATCACTCTCTCGCTCTCTGTCCTTCACAGACTCTCTCCCTCTCTTTCTCTCTCTCGCTCTTTGCCCCTGTTCACTTCTGAGTAATGTGTTTCCATTATCTCTGCAACTCAAATGCTAAATTAATTATGAAGTATTTAGCATGCACGGGACCATTTCATTAAAAACAAATTTCAAATCTGATTGTAAAGCACATTGAAATTAAAGCAATATTAAAACACCGCCACCCCAGTGCCCTGTCAGAAAGAGGGGAAAGTCATAAATTAAAAACTAATTCAACAGACACAACAATGTTTTCAATTATTCTCCTGTAAGTTGTGCATAATTCTTTCCGTGCTTTTTTCTTTTCTTTTTTTTCTCACTTGACATTGTCTTTGTGGTCTGTGTGGTACTCTAACCCAGGGCATCGGAGTAATTGAATATTAAAAGGGTCACACACTCCTCGCATTTATTTTCCTGGCCAAAGCCTTGCTCAGTTCATCAGGAATATAATACAGCTTAACTTAATGGACTTTTTTTTTTTGCGTTTTTTTTTCCCCAGCTGTTCTCCATGCACTTTCAAAAGAGCTATACAATGCCACCTAGTGCTATGACACTGTGATAGACAGAATGAGCCTTCTTCTTCATGCCTGTTGTCACAGTGTGGGAGGTTGTTGCCATACGTGTTTGGTTCACTGATTGCATTTAGCTTGTGACTGTTGTGGATGGATCCTCCACTGTAAGGTTTAGGTAAGCTGATGTGTGCCTATCCAGCAGGCTCTCTGAACACACTTCTGCTGTATGTGCAAAGCAAACCCCCAGCTGTCTGCAAGAGCTACAAGTGCAACAACTCAACAAATACAGCATATGTAGTACATAGTTATTTCGTCAGTTCAGTCTTAGCTTCTTTTAGCTGCAGAGCTGAAGTGTACGACTGTATATGTCTATGACTCTGACAGCATAAACACACAGAATGGTCCTCACTCATTCTGAGTTATGAGGCAGACTGCTACGACCAAAGTCTTCTGAGTCCAGTCTTGTGAAGTGTTTACCGATGGAAAGAAACAGCTATCATTAATTAACTTTGTGTGAATAGTGACCCCCATCTCTCACTCTCTCTCTCCCTTTCTTTCTTTCTTTCTTTTTTCTTCTTCTCCTCTCTCTCCCTCTCTCGCTCTCTCTCTCTCTCTCTCTCTCTCTCACTTTATCAGATTGACAGGCAGAGGATTAAAAGGATGACGTTCAGAGAGTGCCAGCACAGCTCATCTCATCTCACTCGGCTCAGAACAAAGGTAGGTAAATAAATAAATAAATCAAACATGCAATCGAGAGAATTGAGAGAGGGGGCGGGAGGCGAACAAGTGACTGAAAGCCAGAGAGAGAGAGAGGGAGAGAGGGAGCAAGGGAGTTGTTTATTTTCTGTGATTACAGCGACAGAGCCAAGCGGATTTGAGGACCTCCCGCTCGACAATGGGGTCTGAAATGGCCTCCATGTTTGACCTGAGCTGACCACGAGGCTGAAGTGACACTTGCCACAGATAGGACGAGTCAGGCTCTCCACTCCCACTGGATTCACTCACCACCCCCCCACCCCCGACAATATGCCCCAACCCTTCTACTGTAATCACATCTACGGACTGTTTCACATCTCTCTCTCTCTCTCTCTAACTTATTTATTTTCTCTCTGCCCATTTTCTCTCTCCCCCCTCCCTCTCTTGCTGTCCGTGCTTCTTTCTCTCTCTCTCTCTCTCTCTCTCTCTCTCTCTCGCTCTCTCTCTTTCTATAAGTGTCCCTCTCTGCTTGTGTCCCTCTTTCTGTAAGTAATTTACTCTCTACCACCCCTCTCTCTCTTCCCCCGATACTCTCTCCTCCCTCTCCCTCTCCCTCCTCTCTGTCTATCTGTCTCTATTCTGCCAGGGTCAATCTGCTCACAACTAAACATGG
>NC_137922.1:13606288-13647223 GCF_963457725.1 Sprattus sprattus | reverse complement strand
CTTCCCCCGATACTCTCTCTCCCTCTCCCTCTCCCTCCCTCTCTGTCTATCTGTCTCTATTCTGCCAGGGTCAATCTGCTCACAACTAAACATGGACTGGAAGTAAAAGTGACAGTCCTTTCTTCTCTAAGACGTTGTCATCCACAGAGTGCCACTCCAAAAGCTCTCCCAAATGAGGAAGGGAAGGCGATGGCGTGACATAGATAAAGAGACTGAAAGATGGAGAGAATTAAACGGCGAGAGGTGGAGGGAGAGGGAGAGAGAGATGGATGCACACTACTGTGCACAGCATGCTTAATTCAGTGTCCACACACTGCTGTATTGACATGCTTTGGGCAAATGATGTGCTATGGTAATGAATGCAAACACATTCACACAAACACACACACACACACACACACAGATACTTTCTCAAACATCTTCTATGAGAAGCTGCAATTACTCCTGCCAGCTTTACCTTGCAGAGTATGAATTAGTCATTCCAAACACATATACAGTATATACACCTTCACCGCACAGTCAGATGCCCTCAACCACATATGTGTGGAGAAACACATACACACAAAAAGACCCTCAGATAGCTCCCATCCTTCAGCTGTGCACCACCCTACGAACACAAACACACTCAAATAAGCACACAGAAAAACTGTCATGCAGAAATGACGCACACAGGCAGTCATACATTCTAAAGTGTGCTCAAATACGAAACACATGCAGGCCCTTTCAGACACTCTAACTTCAATTACCACCACCCTTGCACACCTCAATTCAACTACTACTCACTGGCAGAACACCCCCCCCCCCCCATGCACATTTATCTTCACAGTTACTCACACACATTACTGAATGTAATGAATCACAAATGTTGACTGAAGCAGTCTTGACTGTAGAACTTCCTGTGGAAATTAGTCGTGAATATAATATCCACTTCGCACCCCAGAGACATTATGCAGATGAGACACACAGGGAACATGCATTCACCCTATATTTATGTTCCTGTCACCGCAGTTAAACTGATTGTTCGGCTTTTAATGACGTAGATCAAGCTATTACCATTAGTCATTATGCTAGCCAGAGCCAAGGACTCAGCACTGCAGAGCATATATCTTGAGATATTACTGTGAACTGTTCATAACACCACCATCATTTACAGAGGGCATTGTGTAGAGGTTATCCGACTTCTCCTTTTCTCGCTGTGTGTGTGTGTGTGTGTGTGTGTGTGTGTGTGTGAGAGTGGTTTGAAAGGTGTAGCTTTTCTTCAAAGTTTACTTCAAAGTTAGCATTCACTCGTTAGCACTAGCATTCCCTTGCATTCTAGGTTAGCATGACTGCTCTCCCCTGGCTAAGTTATTTATTAAAGGTTAACAGGATGTCCTTTGGATAGGTTAGTGGGTTACTTTGCATTGTTCTGTCTGCCTCGTTTGGTGCGCATTAGCTAGCAGCAGCATACTCCTATTATCCATCAATGCCCCCCTTGCTCTAGTGATCCTCTGACCGTACTAGCATACATTATCCTGATGACAGCAGTCCTTTGGGTAAGGTAAAGGGCTCCTATAGGTTATACACACTGGCGGCAGCGAGGCACTTCCTTGGCTATGTTAGCACGGGCAACGTTATCTGACTGCAGCACAATGGCACACACTCAATCACTGTTCCCACAAGAGCAGGTCCTAAGCGGCGTGGGCCCCAGTGGATCGTTCGTGTCACCAGAGAGAAGATGTATAGCCAAATGTCCATGTCCTCTTTTCGGAGTGTTCGCTGTATGCTCTAGAGATTAGCATATTTAGAGAGGCAACATATGTGCAGGCCCAGTCCACGCACACTCACAAACAAAGCCTCTCTCTCTTTCACACACATACGCACACACACACACACACACACACACTTCCTCTCTCTCCCTCTCTCTCTTTCACACACATACGCACACACACACACACACACACACACTTCCTCTCTCTCCCTCTCTCTCTTTCACACACATACGCACACACACACACACACACACTTCCTCTCTCTCCCTCTCTCTCTTTCACACACATACGCACACACACACACACACACACTTCCTCTCTCTCCCTCTCACATACAGAGGGGGCTAGGCAGCATTTTCACTCTAAACAAGTCAGTCTCTTCCACTAACCATCCCACACTGCCATCATGAGTTCACACACATTCGCTTGTCTGGTGCTCTCCTCCTTCCTCTCGCTCTCTCTCCTCCTCCTATCTCTCTCTCTCTCTCTCCCTCTCTGTCCTCCTTTCTCTCTCTCTCTCTCTCTGTCCTCCTTTCTCTCTCTCTCTCTCTCCCATCTTGTCAGTTTCTAGCCTCGCCATGGGTCGAGTCAATATGCGGGTGGGTAGCGGAGAGCGCTGGCCTTTCGCTTCGCCCTCCCACGTACAGTGGCCACGCGGCAGGCCTCTCTTGACCGGAGCCACGGTAATTACCACCGAGATTACATCTCACTGACGACCGCAGGACTCTCGTTGTGTCCGTGCTGACTCGAGGCTGTTAATGTGCCGCACTAGCAATGCAAAGCTGCTAATGACTCATGCGTGGACTGTGATTGCTAAAATAATCCCTTACCCTCTACTGCCCTCTTGATTATCTACCGATGTGTTTATTTATTTATTTATTTGTCTGTTTGTTTGTTTATTTGCTTACTTATCGGAAAAAAAGCCACGGATTTAGAATATTTACTGTGTTATGCATACTGATGATGATTTGATTTGCCTCAAATTATCGGTGCAAATGATCCAGCACACCTAAAATGAAATTGAATTACCCACTGTTTGCAAAAATATAAAGACTTATGTGGAGGTGTATGAATACTACACCCCCCCCCCCCCCAGCAAAGTTAACAACCTAGTGAAGGCCCATTCCAGCAGCTCCTGACTGCATCACCATCAGAGGGGACACTTTGTTGTTGGGCTCCCTTATCCCCTCAGGAGGGAGATGCGTGAACGCTTGGGGGGGGGGGGGGGGGGGTTGTTGACTGTGAGGATGTCAAGCGTGTGGTGGTGGTGGCGCATTAGGGGCACGCTCTTAATAAATAACTGGTGAATTGTCAGGGGGGGGGGGGGGTTAGGATGGGGGGGGGGTGTGTGTTGGATAGCGGGTAACGTTGGCGGGCTGGCGAGAGGAGAGCCTCTCTGGAGATAATCAATTAGACGGAGGGTAGCGGCTCAAAGCGCCGCAAATAATCACCGTGACCTTGAGCACAATGTCTCACCGCCTCCGCACTTAGCCATGGGGACACTCCCGCAATTAATGCAACCAGAGGATGTGTCACGTATCTTTGTGTGTGTGTGTGGGTGTCTGTGTGTATGTGTGTGTTTGTTTGTGTGTGTGTGTGTATGTGTGTGTGTGAGAGTGCGTCTGTGAGCATGTGTGTGTGTGTGTGTGTGTGTGTGTACGCTGTCATGAAGAATCAGAATACCCTGAGGTGGTGTTCATCATATCTCTGTTTGCTCTCACAAACACAGAACAGTGCCTAGAAAGCGAGGGCATAACCAGGTCTTGTAAAGCCGAGTCACATCATTTTGATTAAGATTAGGAGCCATTTCATCTTGTTAGCTTTGAGCTCTTTAAATCAGGGTACTACTGCAGTTAATTAATGTTGAAACAACACCAACACTCCACTGTCAGATAAAGCCTCAGGAACTCACTCAGGTCAATGATACTGAGTTACATATGAACATAGTTTGATCCATGCATGCTAGCATTGTGCTCAAGCCCAGTGAAGCACATTTGGTTGTGTGTTTGTGTTTGTGGGTGTGGGTGTGTTTGTGTGAGAAAGGGGGGGGGGGGGGGGGGGGGGGTGTGAGCGTCTTTGATATGTACATCAATAATTCATTATGACCATCTCAAGGTAAACCCCTGTAATCCCTCTGCCTCTTCTCATCTCAATGTGAGAGATGAAACTCACACTGGTGAGGCACACAAGCCACACAATGACAAACAAACACACACAAACACACACACACACAACACACTCAACTCACTGAGACGGAGAAAATGCAAGTTTGGTAGATAGGTAGAAGATATACGTGTGCAACCAAAACATGGACAGTTGCGCGCGCACACACACACACACACACAAACACACACACAAACACACACACACACACACACACACACACACACACACTCATGCAAGCTATGGTACACAGCAGTGTACTGCAAACTCAGAGTCACCTGAGACACAAGAGAGAGAGGGAGAGGAGGTGGGGCAGATTACATGGGCCCACAATGACACTATTTGCTGACTGCATGTACCATGGATTAACATGAACCTGCCTGACCTCTCTGCAGCTGAGCTTACAGTCCTTCACACACACACACACACACACACACACACACACACACACACACACACACACACACACACAAACAGGAACAGCCACACTGGCCTCCATCTAATGAATCAGTGACTTTGGCATCACCCTCATTTTCTGGATTTTTTCTCTCTCTCTCTCTCTCCCCTCCATCCCTCTCTATCTATCTCTCTCACACACACACACACACACACACAGACACACAGACACACAGACGCGCACACACACACACACACACACACACACACACACACAAAGTGACGCAGGCACTGGAACACACAGACACTTATGTTGATTAGATTAGTGTAGGTTTATTAGTGTGCTTGTGTATTCAGGGGTGTAGAAGTGAGAAAGATAGAGGTGAGCCAAAGAGAAAGAGAGAAGGGGGGGGGGGGGTAGCAGGGAGGGGAGGAGGCAAGGAGAGAAAGAAAGAGAGGCTTCTAGGGCAACAATGTGATACCATTTATCGCCATCGTAAATGAAATGACTTTCATGAAGTGGGTGTTCTGCGTGCTCAGAGAGGCATGCGGCACACCTACTGTACCTGACGGGTGAGAGAAAAGTGACCTTCATCCCTCAAAGAGTGGAAACTGATGTGCTCGAAAGCCTGAAGGTCATCCACGCTGTGGGCATAGCCATTTATGCAATCAGGGTGATCGTGAGTGACCTGAACACGGCCATGTACTGTATGTGCGACCTGAACATGGCCATGTGTTAAGGTTGCGAAGAATGGAGAATGTACCTGTGAAGCGTGGCTTTGTGTCATGAATATGTACTATGGCTGTGCGTCATTTAGCACTGTGTGACGACTGATGTTTATCACAAGCGTGCATCGTGTGTATGCCTTTGGTCATTTCGTTTGTGTGGGCTTAAAAACGTGTTATGAGCACGGCCACGTGATGTATGGAGACTTTGTGGAGCATGAGCTGTCTTGCTCGCACTCACAAAGCTGTCACCATCTTAAACAGCCTTTCTGCTCAGATAATAGGGAGTGTCAAAGAAAAACAAAGTTGCCCAGCAAACTGGCATCTCTAAGAAACAGCTAATTAGATCACACCAGAGCACAAGAATTTTTTTCTTCCTCCTTCTTCTTTTTCCTCTTCTTTCTTTTTCTGCCTTTTTCTTATTGAAGCTCAGAGTAATTTTCCCCGTGTTTGCTTAAAAGTAACACCAACCGCTGTGCCGATAAGACAGCAACACAATTATAAATATATTTGCGTTCTGCTTTTAATTAGGACTTCTGTAATTGCATTTCACAGTGACAATTTCAAATGTTAAATCAATTTGAACATGCATAAAAGCACAGAGAGAGAGAGAGAGAGAGAGAGAGAGAGAGAGAGAGCAAGAGAGAGAGAGAGAGAGAGAGAGAGAGAGAGAGAGCAAGAGAGAGAGAGAGAGATGAGGGTGGGGAGAGAGGTGGTGGTGGTGGGGGGTTGCAAATAGATATGTGGAAATAAATTAATAAATCAGATGGCGCTACTTGAGTTGTAATTATAAGATTGGCATCATTATTTGGAATAAAGTGCATTGTGAAAAAGGGATGTCCAGGGCTGACCTCCTTCAGGCATCCAGGACAGAACAACAGGGGGGAGGGGGGTCAAACAGTCAAACCTGTAAACAGTCACTGGCAGTTGTTTAAGTGTTTAAGGCCTAGAGGGAAGTGTCCTTGGATATATAAATCTAGTGATGAATAAAGGCAAGAGAGTTGAGGTTCTGGTTTGAAGGAAACTAAATAAATATTCTGACTCTTAAGGGCAGGACCTTCTCAAAATGTTACCAGGATGTTGAGGAGGAGTAGGACCCCTACTGGGTGGCCTCATGTTCGACTGCAGGAAGATCCGGTCCAAACACTAAAAGTTGAAAACAATAGAAGTGAGAAGTGACAACAGGAAATAGACGTCATGGACATCCTCCAGCCCAGAAAAAAACTGTTCTCTCCAAGGTCCCTCACGGACGAGGATGGGCGTTTTAAGGTCAGACGAGAGCGTGTCACTGATACTTCCTCTGGGGTTCGTGTGTGTTTTGTGTGTGTGTGTGTGTGTGTGTGTGTGTGTGTGTGTGTCTCTGAAAGTTATCCCTCACCCCGGGGGGAGCACTACAGAGATATTGCCGGTGACATTCCTTAGTGTGTCGTTAGCACGGAGTTGGCAAACCGCTGGGAAACGCATTAGGAAGAAGGAGTCATGTTAGCTTGTTTGCAATGAGATATGCTTGCATAATTCATTACCACTATCGATCGGGAGGCGTCCGCATCTGCCTGGTTGGTCCACGGCTGGATGATGCCCCCCCAACACCCTAACCCACACACACACACACACACACACACACACACACTCCCCACGGCTATTTTAGCGCCAAGATGTTCCAAAAATACCCTATTGATTTTTGATCAAGATGACAGTTTCACCCAAATAAAGGCCCTTCCAGTAATGGGTCTCCAGTTGTCTGTTTGGGGGGCTGGAAGACGAAGAGGACATCCAAAAAAGCATTCAGCATCATATACACACACACACACACACACACATAAACAGACACATCTCTGAGGCAAAATATCATACACGTATGCGGCAGTGTTTAGTTTCATGCCGAAGGCGTAGCCTATCGACGGAGTATTTCTTAATCTCCGACGGGATGTGTGAGAGCCAACACCTTGACCTGACGAGGAAGGTGAGAAGAGCAATTTGTCACTTTGTTTTTCAGGGAGGTTTCAAGTGGAAACTTAAAGCAATAGGGGTGGACCGAGACCCCACCGGTGAAATGTTTCCAGAGAGGACAACACATGTTCATCAGCGGGAGGCCTTGGAAGTCTCCTGAATGTTTAATGAATATCACACCTTCATCTTGACCTGATAAATAAGCCTTTATGGTGCAGCTGAACCCTCTGCCTACTGAAGGACGTACATCCATTCTTTATTTAGACTCATTTATCGGATGATTTAGCCGTAATGCAAATCTTTTATCTTAGACATCTTCATAAACCTTTTCTTTTTTTATCCAAGGGCAGTTCTGACAGGCTGAGAACAGCCCCGGCTCAGAGAATGATACATTTACAGTGCCGTATAAAAAATGCATGAAAATATTCTTGAATTTGTCGAACACGAGGAATTGTGTTCCATTAGTATCTCGAACAAACATTACCCTGGGAGGACATTTCGCCCTTCAACCATCAAGACTTGAGATACTCTTATCCCTCTACCTCATGTTCTCTCTCTTTCTCTCACTCATCTCTGTGCCACGCTTGTCTTCTGTTCTTTTTTATCCTCCTCTCCCTGCAATTTCTCCAGACACCACTTACACGGCCTACTGTACAGGTCAGCCATACCAAATCCATTGTCTCACATGACCAACAACAAAGCGAGCAGCGGCAGGCAGTTCTTTAAGCTAAGCTGCTGAGTGGAAATCGTTGCTTGCAAGGCGATCGACCAACTCCTTTACACCGGGCAGGATGCGATTACCTTTGCCGATTGGTGATCTGGGGATTATTCGAGCAATCGCTTCCTTTGGTGCTCAGCCAGCACTAACATACTCAGTGGGGCCTGGCAAGCTCTTTTTGCCTTAGGCTAACACGGAAGCTATTGGAGGCTAAACACGGCATCGGCTTTGTGTTAATTTGGGGGCACTCGCTTACACAAATCGGCCAGAGATATCGTCAGCTGGCGGATATCAGCATGAGCAATCAGCAGCGGGAGTGACTTTAACAAACACAATCAGCCTGTAATTTAGAAGCTAGCTGCCGGATGAGACAATGACGGGTCTTGTGTCCTACGCGCGCACACACGGAACACAAAGAGGCGGCACAGCAAAACTACTGAGACGGAGGCTGAGGCTCTCTTAGCTCAGACTGTCCCTCTCCACCCCCTTCTGTCTCCCCTCCACACAAACCAAAGACCTCCCGCATCACACAGGCGAGCACAGCAAAAGTGGGGTGTGAAGAGAGAACGAGACAGAGTGTGTGTGTGTGTGTGTGTGTGTGTCTGTGTGTGTGTGTGTGTGTGTGTGTGTGTGTGTGTGTGTGTGTGTGTATGTGTGTGTGTGTCCACAGGTGTGAGACTGAGAGGAGGAGAGAACATGGAAAAGGGATTCCACAAATGAGGACAGACATCTGAGGCTGGAGGATAGTGGAGGGAGAGAAAAAGACCTGGGAGAAACAGAAAGAGAGACTAAAGTAATGAAACAGTAGAGAGAGAGAGGGAGGTCAAGGAGGCCTGGAACAGACAACACAATCCAGTTCAACTCCACCATCCACATGGGGAGCAGAGCTTGTGCAGGGCATGAGTAGGTAGGTCACTGCTCCAAGCTCACCTACTTGAAAGTCAGGGTAATTATAATCCTATCGTGGCTAAATCAGGTGTGCCCAGCTAATGAAGAGTGCTGAGAGGATGTAGTGGCAATACCTGGCCTGTAGTCACAGTGGGTGGGGTGGGGTGGGGTGGGTGTGTGGGGGGGGGGGGGGGGGGGGGGATGGGTGAGCTTCTTTCCTCAGTTCTTTGAAGTTTTGGAAAAGTGCTTGATTTTTTTAGCGCCAGAAAAACCTCAAGGACGTGAAAGTCAGTGAAACCTCACTTTAAGTCCTGGAACGTTTCTGAATTTGCTGTCAGCATGCATGACATCTTAGTGTCATTAGTCAGCGCGTCTGTCTTCAGATTTCCTTCAGAGAGGGGCTTTGAGGAGGTGTTTGAAGTGGACTGTGTGACTGTAAGGAAATGGACTTAAAAAACAACACTGAACAAAATCAACTTCAATTGGTGAACTGTAGTCCCTGGTTTGAAAGATGTATTATTCTTTGCTGTGTAGAGTTGTAGCTGCAGTGGATGTGTATTATCGATCTGCATTTCTTTTAATGTGTACACCAGTATAGATTTCTGGGCTTTTTGTAGATGTGACCCCAAGAAAAGACAAAGAAAAGGAAAAGGGCCACCTGCTTTGTCAGTAGTACACATTCTTTCATTCATGAACGCACAAGAGCTACTCTGGCAATCAGATGTTGACAGATAATATCCTCAGTAAGTCTGATATTCAGTGACATATGCATACTAAATGATATTCGGTTACATATGCATACTTATTAATATGCAGTCACACATATCCATACTTAATGATATGCAGTCACATATCCAAACATAATTATATGCAGTCCCATATGCATACTTAATGATATGCAGTCACATATCCCTACTTAATTATTTGCAGTCACATACGCTAACTTAATTATATGCAGTGAACACTGCATACTTTAAACCTGACAAATACAGCCACACTCTGGTTAACACCCTGATGTACACAGCTGTTAGTGTTGAGCTGTAAAAAGAGATTATGGGTGAGTGAGCAGGTGTTTAACAGGCCCTGTCTGGTTTGACAAGCGCTTTACCCTAGTCGTTTATCAGTGTTTGATATCAAGTGTCTGTGGACAAACATGCTGGGGTGTTAGCGTTGATATTCTTGTGATGCTAAGAACCTGATTTCTAAGACCGGTCTTGACCGCAAGCAGACGAAGCATTAGGTGATTGATGGAACTGAAAGGTGTTTTGTTGCAAAGGAGACAGGGCTTGTCCGTTTAAATATAGCATCAAGTTCATGACTTCCTTACAACTCATCTGAGGAATCCATCAGGACACCAGATCCAACTCAACTTTTTCTGTAGGGCGAAAAGCAGCGAATGAAAACATGTCTCCTGTCTGGTCTTGGCTCCCTGCACGGACCACAGAAAGATGCTTAATAAAACATTAGTGTTCCTCAGTGTGAGAGGGTGAAATCCCCACCCCCTTTCTAACCGTTCGCCATGGAATTGTGCTTAATACACATTGCCCCTCAAGAGCGGGAGAGAAGCCTCGGACACACACACACACACGTCTAGTGAGGCATTTCATTAGCCACCTGTCCTTTTAACCTTCTTAATCAAGTGATGGCATGAGGGGTGTTGGATGTGAATTGTGTTATGTATGAATGTCAACAGGCTAATATGTTTGGTGTGTGTAAAAAGTGTACTCTATGGTTTTGGGTGCATTAGTTAACGTGGTGGTGGGCTTATGTGTATATGTCAATCACACGTAAGATGTTGTCAATGGCACTAATGTGGGGTGGGCTCCCCCACTACAACGAGGGTCGATTGGAACAATTTTAGCCCAATGGGCAGCCTTATTTAAACGGGCACCTGATTCCTTGTTTGAGGAGGCATGAGAGATATGTGAGAGAATGAGCACTTTCCTGCTGAGAGGATAAGTGAGCATTGTGTTTAGACGCGTGAACAGTACAGTTTGCCTAGTTTGCCTATTGAGCCTAGTTTTTGTAGTACATATATTTTTAAGAAGCCATCATCTACTGCACCGTGTTTTTCCCCCCTGACTCCAGTAGGCCCGCATCCCAAAACATGGGGTGGCAATCTCGGTCCCTCACACTCAATTTAAAAAAATAAATCAATACATATTCTCAAAATACCCAAAATAACACAGCGAGATACCTGTCAATAGCATGTTACAATCAACATCTTACAGCATACATCTGCCGACTCTTTCACATAGCACTTTGCTACATTTACATGTTATGCTTTTATGCAGATGATTTCATGCAAAGTAACTTACAGGACAGTGCACATATACATTTTCATCTGTACGTATGCTCCCTGTATATGGAACCTATAGACCAAGTTGAGCTACAAGAGAGGTTTGACAAATAGTCCCAGCAACATAATCTATGTTTTCTAAAATGCAGTTTTGACATTCTGAAAGCTTTAACACTAAAACATCTAACCCTACCAGGAAACCTACATATAAAGGGGAAGTCCTCTCCTGCCAAATGTTTGTGTGTGTATGTGTGTGTGTGTGTGTGTGTGTGTGTGTGTGTGGATGTCATTGATTGGGGAGAATTGAACTTTGTGATGCCAGAGAACTGCTAACATCACTCAAATTAACTTTAAAGTGGCTATTGGTCCTTCCAAACATTCATTCACATCAGCACAGGGCTTCAAACCCTGAGGTTGGCATGACGGATATGTTCTGCATTTCCAACACAAAGACGTATTGTGGCTATCCTCTCTCTCTCTGTCTGTCTCTTTCTCTCTCTCTTTCTCTCTCTCTCTCTGTCTCTTTCTCTCTCTCTGCGTCTGTCTGTTTATATCAGCCTCATGCCATCTTCCTAACCTTAATGAAGATATGAGGAAGATCTATTAAAGGCAGGGGATATTTAAAGGCGCTCTGTTGAGGTGGAAGCTAGAAGCAGTGATTAAATGTATCATTAGACTCATGACATACTTAGAACCCATACAGACAAGAAATCAGCCTTGAACTGAAAATGCTTTTTTTGGCATACGCACCAGAAAAAAAAGAAAGAAAAAAACTCCTCTTCCTCCAACTCAAGGCAGCTGAGACTAACACCAGAGGTCTGAGCAGACTTCTTCCCTTCTCATCCATGGTGGAGAACACTGCACACACGCCTTGCCTTGTCTTCATATTCTCCCACTTGTCTTTATCTCACTCAAGCTTCATCCAAGCTTTTGACCCCAGTTTTAAAGCAGTAAACAGTATGGTTCCATCGCAGCTATAGACATGTTGTTGCAGTTGCCAGAAATCTCGGGTGTGAATTTTGCCCTTCTCCACCAACACTCTCCATATTTGCATTTCCAGTTTTTCATTTACATGAGAGCATTTGCTGCCTTGTAGCCTGCTGATACTGACACGTTTCCCGTGAATGAGAAACTGTATCGCAGCAGGCAATCCCTGCAGAAACTGTTTGCATAATTTAGAGAGGTTTCTTTGAACGAGAGGTCATGGAGCTTGGAGAAAGAGAGAGGAGAGGAAAGAGGGGACGGAAATGAACCGAATTTCGACACATTCTCTTCAGATTGCTAACATACGCCCATCGCATTCAGATGCTCATTAATATAGCATTTAGTCATTGACCCCTCTGTTTACAAGATGGAGAGTGTGTGGGTAATTGAAAAGTCACAATAAATCTTCACAACGCTGTTAATTTCCTCTTCACTTGGTGGGGAAAAAGCCTGACCTCCCGCTTCAGATGAGGTTGTTTGTGTGTCTATAGCAGTGAAAATGAGTCTGAATTCTGGTCTAATGATCTCTTCAACCAGTGTCTCTCAATTGGATTATAAAAAAAGGGTAGATCGAAGCATTCTCATTTCCCTTGTTCATATTCATTACAGTGACAAACACTTCCTGGATATCGGTCTTCCTCTCGGAGTCTTCCAATTTGTGAGATCTTTGCACATCAAGAGAAAAAGTTTTTCATTTCTTTTTGAAGCGGGGGAGTTGGCTCTCTTTCTCTCTCTCGCTCTCTCTCTTTCTCTCTCTTCACGAAACAGACATGCACACAAACTTCTGTTAAAGTAACAGTATGTAACAATTGTAATTTAGGGTTAGGGTTAGGATAAGCAATTTTACCTTAAACTAACAGCTGAAAAGAAATTGGGGCGCCACAATGACGTTTAATATGGAGAATGGCCTCTGTGCCATGGCCATACCAGGGTCCGTAAGCATAATTATTACTGTGTTATGTACGTTTCTGGAAGCCGCCATAGTACTAATGTCTGCCGGACTAGTAAGTAACTTATTTGACGTCTTGCTTTGTCTTGTGTTGCACTTGTTAGGAAAGTTGTTGACCCACTAGACATATTGTCAAAGTAAGCTAATTTCAACAGGTTTTGCTAGGTTTAGCCTCTAGCATCTCGTTAGCGATTAGCAAGTCCTCGGCTGTGCTTCTTTAACTGTGAACTACTGCCATCTGGTTCTCACCTTGTTGAGCACCTCAGCTATTCTCTGCATTTGCCTAGGAGCACTTTTGTATGCATATAGGGGCTTTATATAGAGTGCAAAGAGGACAAATATAATCAGGGTGCGATTTGTCCAAAAACCAGAGGGGGGGATGTTTTTTTTTAATATATATCATGAAAAAAAAAAAAGCAATACATAGGCCTAATTCTCTTCATATACATGCATCATATATGTCTATGATATGATGATCGCTCCTAGACGCTCAGTTCTTGTGCTCCCTCTCATTCACGTTGAAATACTGAAACCGAAACTGAAACTTTGTAACTGAAACGCAACTGTTTTGGACAGAACTCGCTATTCAGTGACCAAAT
Source organism: Sprattus sprattus (assembly GCF_963457725.1). NCBI lineage: Eukaryota > Metazoa > Chordata > Actinopteri > Clupeiformes > Clupeidae > Sprattus > Sprattus sprattus. The sequence continues at coordinate 13,633,800 of NC_137922.1, read as the reverse complement.
ATTTTCATAATTCATTGTACAGTAGCCTATACACGGAAATTAGCAAAGCCAGCGAATTCTGCGCTGTCACAACCTGTCTGTTTTTTCATTTTTTTTTAAATAATTGAGGGTTATCCCCCCCATGTATGAAATTCATCCAGCTGAGGTGGGGATGTAAAAACCAGAGGGGGGGTAAATCCCCCCCATCCCCCCCGGCAAATCGCACCCTGAATATAATTATACAGCCCACAGTTGTTTTTCACCTATTCTAATTGACGTCTATTCAGCAACTCCCATCTTCAAGTGTGCTGTTCCCTCAGAATGGCCTTGTAAATATCCCCCAGCATACTTTGTCCTGTAGAATGAAACGCAGATGTAACAGGTCTTCATTGACCTCTGAGATGTCCTGTCAGAGCAGCAAGAAGAGACAGAGAGCAAGGGAGGTGGAGGGGTCAGAGGGTGATAGAGTCCAGCGGCACCCGTGTTTCGGAACCCGTGTTTGCGAAGCGCTTAGCGAGGCCAGCGCCGAGACCAGCGCCGAGACAAGCGGACACAAGAGCAGGGCGGTGCAAACCCATATCTGTTGTTTTGTTTCGCACAGAACAGGACGAGTAGCCCACAGGCATGAAGTGTCATCTCAAAGAAGTGTGAGTGTCTCTTCACCTAACCAGTGGGGGGGGGTTGTGGGCGGGGGGTTGTCACACAAATGGCACGTTCCGAAAGTAACAGTGAGAACCCGTGAACCTGTGCCTTGAGGGAGAAGAGTCTGTGGAACCATGTTGCGTCAATTTAAATTGAGTGCCATATTTAGGATTCAACCTGTTTAAGGAATCAAGATTATCATATTCAAGACTGAAGTAAACTTAGGCTGGCTTTCTTCTTTGGATGTTTTAATTCAGTTGTCGATGTGTCCATGACAACTGAAGTTAACTGAGCAGCGATGGTCAATCCGTCCCTCCTGGAGGAGACGTGGCGCGAGTGTGTCTGTTTTATGTGATCATAAGGGGCCACGGCCACTCTTCCCTTCCAGCCCACCCAGTCCTTGCCTTCCCATCTGTCTTCATTCTTTCCTGCTTTCGCTCTACTCAGTCTCTCTCTCTCTCCCTCTCTTTCTTCTGCCTCTCAGTTACTTCCTCTCTCTCTCTATTCAACTTGCTCCCCCTTTCTCTCTACTCTCCCTTTCTCTATACACCTGCTTCTCTTTCCATCTCTTTACTGTAGCATTCTCTTTTTGACTCCCTTTAGCATGTACCTCTATTCACCTGTCTATCTCTCTCTCTCTCTATCTCTCTCTCAGCGCTCCTTCTTCAAGATGACCCAAAACGTTTGTAATTATGATCTGTTCCCACTGGCCCCGATGGCTGCCAGGGAATGAGCTGGGTTCACTGAACCTGCAAAGTGTACAGCTGTTATCTTTGACTGGTGGCCAAACCCCAAATTGGAACCGCGCACCCAACCAGACGAGCGTGAGTCCCGCTGTTTAAGGGCCAGTTGTCTTCTCTTTTTTTCTAAAGAATAGAATAAAAGGAAGGGAGGAAGGGGGGGAAGAATTCAGCTAATCTGCTGTGAGACGGCAAGGCAGCAGTTCCCATTGTTTTTGTGGATTAGTGGGAAATGAAATCGGAGGGTCAGAGTGTGCGAGATGAGACCCAGCGAGCTCTTAGCGGCCCTGCGGATCGTGACTTACAACGCTGTTCCACAACAAAGCCCAATGGAAAACAAGGCTGAAGAGGACATAATCGGCCCAAAGATAGCACCTCTTTCTCATCCTCTCTTTCTCCGTCTCTCTCTCACACACACACCTCAGGTGGTCATTGAAGAGTCTGGGAGATGGAAATGGGCATCAGAAAGCTCTGGAGGGAAATTTAATGCCACTTTTTAATGGCTTGGTACAAAATGAGGACCTGTCAGACCGAGCCAGTCACGCACTTACAAAAATGAATTTCTGAAGGCTGTAATATATTTATTTATATATGTTCTAGAAAATTTGTTTTTTTGAATAATTCCATTCAAAAGTCTGCATAAAAAGAAAAGCATTTTGCAGTGCCAGTCTAAGGCACCACTATTTAGCACTCTAACATTCATGTCTGACTAATCAACAATACTAATGGCAGAGTGCAGAGATAAGATGGAGGCTGGTCTTTGTATTATGATGCTTTTCACTGCTAACATTACAAAGAAGTAGCTCGGTTTAAAAAGGCTCTTACACATAAGAGCAGTCATATGTATGCATTTATGGATGGATGTGTTTATGTATGAATGTAATGTAGTTACTCTCTCTCACACATTTGTGTCTAAAGTATATTTCTACATATGTATGTACATATGTATCTACTACATGTACATATGTAAAAGCATTTCCAGTCCTTATCAACGTCAATAGGATCACAGTTCCCGCCAACGCACTGAGGGCCTGATTTACTAACAGGATTGCGCCCATTTCAGGCGTTAAATAGCGGTTGTAAACATAAAACAGTATTTACAAAGGAGGCACATTTGAGTAGAAGCGCATATTAATGCTTTGTGGGTGCGAGCCGCAAACAGGTGGGAGGGTATAAGGAAACGTGGGTGTGTGCCGCAAAGAGGGGCGTTAAGTCAGCCTAATTATGTATTCCGTGGTATTTACTAAAACTGCCTGGCGAGCGTGCGTCTCTAATTTGCGGGATAATTCTCCGCCTCATAAAAGCACGTCTTAACCAGGTAGCGCTATTTTGATTGAATCTGAAAACTTCGATATGGATGCAGTTATTAGAACAAGGCGAAGACAGAGACAAATACAACACGAGGAAAGACTTTTTTCAACACGAATAACACTTTTCCAGGTAAGCGAACCAGAAATCATTAGACGGTACAGGTTAACCAGCCACGCAATACTACAATTACTGAACCAGATCAGAGACATCTAACCCTCCACCCGGCGATCACATTCCATTCCATCAGTTGTTAAACTCAGGGCAACATTGCAAATATTGGCATCCGGATCATTTCAAACAATTATAGCATCAGCAGTTGGTATATCTCAGCCTTCACTCAGCCAGATATTCACCCAGGTACTCGACGCATTGCTGCCATAGCTGAAATTAGAGACATCAAACAGGACTTTTTTCAAATTGCAAACTTTCAGAACGTAATTGGAGCCATTGATTGCACCCACATCCAAACAGTCCCACCTTCAATCCACGAACACATTTACCGAAACAGAAAGCACACATATTCAATGAATGTCCAGGTCATATGTGATGCCAACATGACCATTACTAACGTGGTAGCCAAATACCCTGGATCTATCCATGAATAGCCGGAATAGTGTCATCTATCCAAGATTGAGCAACGGGGATTTTTGAGAGGCCTGGCTACTTGGTAAATGTATTTGTTTCAGTGGGGATATATTGTAGTGAACCCATGTCCCTTGTAGAAATTATTAATCTCGCCATGTACACATTTATATTGTTATATTAGACAGTTTATGCATTAATGCCACCAATAGCATATTCTTTATAATCGTGTTCTTTTAAACATCTCGCTGCAGGTGATGGCGGGTATCACCAACAGCCATGGAAAATGACACCTATACCCAACCCTGCATCGACAGCAGAACAACAATATAACCGCGCGCACATTGAATCCGGTTCAGTGATTGAGCGAACGTTTGGTGTCCAGAAAAGCCGGATGCGGCAGTGTATTCCTTCCTTGTAAAAGGTTAATGTTCGCTGTTACTGTCACCTCTTCGCTGAACCTTCATTTTCTCTTCCTCGAATCTTCATGGTGGCAGTAACATGCAGGCGATTTCTCCCGTCTTTTAACGGTGCGCTAAATAACACTAAAGGGCGGAGTAAGGCGCTGATTGCCCAGCGCGGATCTGGTTTGATAAATACCAAGAAGAATGCGGAAAAACACTGTGCGTTGAATTGCGCTTTGGCAAAGGCGCAGATTAAGCTGCGGTCGCTATGTTAGTAAATCAGGCCCTGAGTGCCTTTTGAGAGCTGGAATTGACTGGGTTTCCCTGTTAGCTGAGGCTAATGCTAACCCTTCTGCTCTAAGGGTAGTCTGTCTGGTGCCCGTGTGCTTAAAGGTCGTTAGCATAACCTCTGCCATGCATTAAAAACAGAAGGAGAGCAGAGTGGAGGAGAGTCGATTATTCATATAATGAATAAATCATCCAGGGGCATGTCTCTAGCACCGCCCCGGCCATCCTCCAAGAGAGAGAGAGAGAGAGATGGTGAAGGAGAGATAGGCAGAGAGGGATGATGGAGGAAAGAAAGGCAGAATACTTCCTCTCCTCTCATGACCTGCAGGTATGGGCTCCATTATTTATCTGCCATTTTTATGGCTTCTCCTCCTGGCCCCTCAGACTCATCCTCAATAAATCCTCCTCCTCCACCGCCGCCACTGCTGCTCTCTTCCTACGGCGGACAGAGTTCATAGACTCCTCTCCCCCTCAGTCTCCAGCTCTCTCGTGGGAGAACCCCCGCTCTCCATGTGAAACAGACCACTGTCATTACCGGCGCCGTAAAAAAAAAAAAGACACAGGTCCGTCCGGGAATTTTCGCCACTACTGTGGCTGATTAACGGCCCAACGTTCAAAAACTCACTAAATGGCATTTAAGTGGTTAAAGTGCATAATGGCATGCACTCACGATCCACATGTGTTCTTGATATGATAGAGAGCGTTAAAGCAATTACCATTTTTTCACCCATCCACCGAGACTATAATGTTTTTTCTATAATGAAGTTTTGCATGTCAGACAATGCTGTGTGGGTTGTTTGTGTGGGTTTTACATGCGCTGAGGGGTCATGCGGTGTCTTTTTACCCACAGTGCACCTCTGCACAGCATTAAAAGGGACCATTTAGACTTTTCCCCTCCAGCTCTCCCTCGTCGTTAAGTTCAGCGTTCATATTATGTATCTTCACATCTCAGCCCGGGTATTAATGAGATGACTATCAAGGCCCCGAACCTCATTCTGAACTGAGGATCCCTCTTAGGCTAGTAATCCACAAACGAGGAAAGCTCAAAGAGATGTTTGAATGAATTGCCACCTGATTTCCCAGTAGTGGAGTAGGCATAGGCAATGACACACAGTCAAGCTAAAAGGACGGAGACAGAAGAGCAAATAGACAGAATTACAGCAGACAAAGTCTGAATGTATTACAATTTCAGCAACAAAAACTACACACTGCGTCATACAAATTAGTTACGCTATAGGGTTTCAAAACAGTGTACTGCCAAACTAAAAAAAAAATGCCATTTGATTTGTGAGTTGTGAGGATGCCATTTTGTAGGATGCATTGCTGCAATTTCCCTGATGAAAAAAATGTAGAATACACCTAATGAGTAAACAGTTTGGTGACAATTAGTTCTGGCACAGTTTGACAAATGTGTCAATTTATATTGCATATATTTCCATTGATTCACTTCTCCAAGACAGTAATTAAAATGGACATTTGTTCACAAAGTCCATATTTCACTCATTTCTAGGCATCTAATTTTTCAAATACACTAAAACCTTTGTATGCTGTAAACAATTAAACGCTGATTATCAATACACATATAATGCATCCTTTTTAAATCAGTGTTAATTATTCATTATTCTGCTGTAGAACTGTGAACTGTAACAAGTTTACGTCTTGTATGTCTGAAGATGCGATACTGCCAGGTCTACCAATGTTTCCATAATACTGATACAGTCCGTCATCTAAATCTATGACTGATATTGTAATTGTCAATGAATGTTCACAATTGACCTCCAAAGAACCATTCAAAAATCATTTTTTTTTACACATTTCCACATGAACACATGATGACTATACTGTGTTTCAAATGTCCACTGTAGAACTGCATGTCCATCTGGGCAGCAGCAGCAGCAGCAGCAGCAGCAATAGATCCAGTCAGAGCTGAACTGAAGCAGCAGGAGCAGAGAGAGTTGGGGAGAGAGCAGTGCTATAATCACCCTATGAGGCCACATGTCCCCAGACTACCTCCACAATAGAGCTGATTAGCACTCTGAACTCTTTGGTCTTGGCACCTATAGCAGACCATACAGTTGCGAAAAACACACCAGGGGGCCACAGAGCTAAGGAGTGAGAAAGTGAGAGTGAGAGAGAGAGAGAGAGAGAGAAAGGAGATAAGTTAGGGGAACGAGAGAGAGAAAGAGGGAAAGGAAAAAGAAAAGGAGAAAAAGGTAGTCCATGTGTGAGAGGGAAAGATGGAGAAAGTTAAAGTGTGTGTGGGGTGAGAACAGGAAGCAAGGTGAGAAAAGGAGTTCTGGAGAAAAAAATGAATATGACCGTGGAGAGAAAAACCACCTAACTAACTAAATATGTAACCTGCGGTGCTTTTTCCGAGTATGTTATCTTTTTCTCTTTCTTTTGAGCGTTAAATGCAAAAAAAACACTCTCTCCACCCACAGCTTGCAGATCTCAAAGCCTTGAGCGCCTTACACCTGCTGAGAAGAATCCAAATGTTAACATGCACCTCTAATGACTAAGAGCAGGATAGGAAACGGGCTGTTCCCATTGAGATCTAGAGTAGCCCCCACTTCACACTTTACTAAATGACTGCCATTTGACAGTTGCACCAGTGTGGCAAGTTAATTACCAGTCTGGACCAAAAACGAAGCACTTTGCTGCAATTTCAGCCCTGTGGGTTGAAAGTATAGCCACTTTGAACTGCCATAGGTTTCTTCATCATCGGTCCACGGGATCCGATGGATGCTGAGCCTGAAAGTGCACAACTGGCATTCAAGGAACAAGGGGTGTGAAGAGAGAAGGAGAGAGGGATAAAGAGAGAGAGAGAGGGATGAGTACTGTTTTGTTTCTCAACTGGCAACAACACTCAGACTGAACTGACACAGAGAGAGCTAAAATGGTCTCAAAGAGACAGAGGGAGCACAGTTTGGTGGGGATCGTTGCAGAACACAGAGGTAACTCAGCAAATTCTGTTCTCCATAGAACTCCTCTGGTGTTCCACTTGAGGCCTCAAATAGTGAACACAGACAAGAAACTCAAAAGTGAAATACGCAAAGGCACCTTACACAACAGTAAAAGTTTGTGTCAAACTACTCCAAAAATTCCAAAAACTTGACAACTCTATCAACTTATAACAGGTGCCAAACACAACTAAAATGGTAGAAAATAACCCCTCTCCCCAAACACTCGAACTCTACCACAAAGGCTTCAACTCTTCAGACATCTGGAAACCAGTCACCTTATGATAAGGATGATATCTGTTAGCAGTCAGACACTGCAGCACGCAAATAAATAAATAATGACTCTTTGAAGAGAACAATGTGCACTAAAATACCTGCAAGGTTACTCTGTTGTTGTATCTCTCAACACTCCTTACTTTTCCAGCTTTCTGAGAGATCTGTGGGCCGTTAGTCCACAAGATAGTCTCTCCCCACGTTTTATCAGGTGAGACAGCCCGAAACTTTCAAACATGGGAGAAAGTTTGTGAACTCGACATTTTTCCCCCTGCTGTCAGACACTCTTTCTCTTATCTTTGAAATAAAGGGAGAGAGGAGGGGTTAAGGTCAGTTTTTTCTAAAGACATATTGCTGTTCTCTCTCTCTCTACCTTTTTTTCTCTCTCTTCTCTCTCTCTGTCCTGCGGCAGTCCCCTTTCAGCAGAGAACCCTGGCAAACAGAAAAGAAGAATTAGACCTAGAGATACAACACTGTTTTCTTTCTTTTTTTCTTTTGTTAAGTAAAGAACAAAATAAGAATAAATGAATGCATGTCCATTTGTTTAGCCTAGTGTGCCTTACCAAGAATGCATATCTAGAGCGTCTTTCCTCAGGTGCCAGGTTTTTAATTGTTTGGATAGTACTGGTAAACTGAGGTGAACTGATTACTGGCGATTCATTGAACAAGGATTGGTTTATTACATTTATTACAGATATTACATAACGAAGTTCGTTACTTCGATTGCGAGTGGGATCCATAATTACTTGCTGTCTTGAAGTATGGCAACAGACCTTTAGGTTCCTTGGTTAAATGATGTCATAGATCCCCTCCCTGTATGGCTCAACAATTATCTTTTGACAGGCTTCAAACCTTTTGATTCCCCCTCTTGTTCAGATCAAAATACTCGGATGGTTTACGTTCTTACGTTACTAACCTTTGCAACTCTTTCTCTCATCCTAGAACATCCTTTTTCTTCTACCTTAGGTTATGTTCTGCACTGGCTTTGAGTTAGTTACAGAATTGATTTTAAAGTGTTGCTACTAGTCTGTAAATCACTGAATGGTTTGGGCACAGAAAACATCTCTATGTTCAAAGAATATGAACCGAGTAGGGGTCTTAGATCCATGGACTCAGGTCAGCTAGTAGAGCCCGAAATGTAGCATTTTAAGTCCAGGTTAAGAACATTTGCCTTTTCATGGCCTATGTTTATAACTGCACTTTACTTTTAATTTAATTATAATTATTTATGTCTTTGCTCTTTTAATGACTTTTTATGTACTTTGTACTTTCATTTAATTATATATTCATAAAACATGGTTTCCTATTGTTGTTTTGCAATCTTAAGAGTTTTGTCTTTATTTTTCCTTTGGATGTTCCTTTTGCTTGTGTTTATGTAAAGCACATTGAATTGCCTCTGTGTATGACAAGTTTTCTCACAAGGTCTACACATAACCGCATACAGAGCTTATTTGATGAAACTATCCAATGACGAAACTTGAAATAAATGCAGTACAGGGTCTATTGGGGATTATATGCATGTTTTTGGTATGCCCACCCATGGTGAGTTTTTAGTCATTTTGAATGCTTTATATCCCTTTATGCCCAGCTATACTTTTGTTAGAAGATGACTGATATAGTGCTCATTTTATTCTAATATACATACAGCCGCGGAAAAAATTAAGAGACCACTTCAAAATTATCAGTTTCTCTGGTTTTACTATTTATTGGTATGTGTTAAAGTAAAATGTACATTTTTGTTTTATTCTATAACCTACTGGCAACATTCCTACCAAATTTCAAATAAAAATATTGTCATTTAGATCATTTATTTGCAGAAAAATGACAATTGGTCAAAATAGCAAAAAAGATGCAGTGTCTTCAGATCTCGAATAATGCAAAGAAAACAAGCTCATATTCATTTTTAAACTACACAATACTAATGCTTACACTTAGGAAGAGTTCAGAAATCAATATTTGGTGGAAAAACCTTGATTTAAAATCACAACTTTCATGTGTCTTGGCATGCTCTCCACCAGTCTTTCACATTGCCGTTGGGTGACTTTATGCTACTCCTGGCGCAAGAATTCAAGCAGCTCGGCTTCTTTTCATGGCTTGTGACCATCCATCTTCCTCTTGATCACATTTCAGAGGTTTTTGATGGGATTCAGGTCTCGAAATTGGGCTGGCCATGACAGGGTCCTGATCTGGTGGTACTCCATCCACACCTTTACTGGCCTGGCTGTGTGGCATGGAGCATTGCCCTGCTGGAAAAAACATTTCTCAGAGTTGGGGAACATTGTCAGAGCTAAATGAAGCAAGTTTTTCTTCCGGGACAACGTTGTACTTTGCCTGGCTGAGGTTTGTAAAAGACCATAAGGATTGAAAAAAGCGGACTGGAGGGTCTTCTAGTTCGTCTTCTCTGATGAGTCCAATTTTCAGCTTTGCCCAACACATGGTCGTCTGATGGTTAGACGGAGACCTGGAGAGGCCTACAAGCCAGAGAGTCTTGCACCTACTGTGAAATCGGACTCATCAGAGAAGACGAATTTAGAAGAACCTCCAGTCCGCTTTTTCAATCCTTATGGTCTTTTACAAACCTCAGCCAGGCAAAGTACAACGTTGTCCCGGAAGGAAAACTTGCTTCCTTTTGCTCTGACAATGTTCCCCAACTCTGAGAAGTGTTTTTTCCAGCAGGGCAATGCTCCATGCCACACAGCCAGGCCAGTAAAGGTGTGGATGGAGTACCACCAGATCAGGACCCTGTCATGGCCAGCCCAATTTCGAGACCTGAATCCCATAAAAAACCTCTGAAATGTGATCAAGAGGAAGATGGATGGTCACAAGCCATGAAAAGAAGCCGAGCTGCTTGAATTCTTGCGCCAGGAGTAGCATAAAGTCACCCAACGGCAAAGTGAAAGACTGGTGGAGAGCATGCCAAGACACATGAAAGTTGTGATTTTAAATCAAGGTTATTCCACCAAATATTGATTTCTGAACTCTTCCTAAGTGTAAGCATTAGTATTGTGTAGTTTAAAAATGATTATGAGCTTGTTTTCTTTGCATTATTCGAGATCTGAAGACACTGCATCAATTTTGCTATTTTGACCAATTGTCATTTTTCTGCAAATAAATGATCTAAATGACAATATTTTTATTTGAAATTTGGTAGGAATGTTGCCAGTAGGTTAAAGAATAAAACTAAAATGTACATTTTACTTTAACACATAGAAATAAATAGTAAAACCAGAGAAACTGATAATTTTGAAGTGGTCTCTTAATTTTTTCCGCGGCTGTATATATATATATATATATATGTATATTAGAATAAAATGAGCACTATATCAGTATATCGTTTGAACTAAATATTCAATTGTCCTCTGTCTGGCATTCCTAGACAGACATACCTAGTTTGTCTTTGTTCAAAGTTATCCAAAAAGTAATTAAGAAAAAAATACATGAATAAATAAATTGACTATAATGTGGCTTACTTTGCGATGCAAAGTGTTGGTTAACTTCTGGGTAGTTATAATTGACCACCACAGAAAAATGTATATTGCAGGATTCAAATTCAGTGACCAGACTCGTTCACAAGCTGAACCTGCCAAAATGGCGTTACTCACGTGTTTGGACCTGGACCATCCCCATGCAGATCCTTTGTTCTTGTGTCCCAAAAAGCTGAAATAGGTGCTGGTGTGACACAGCAGGAGAGAGCACCTGGCCATCACCAGGTAGGACCTGGGCTTTGGGCCTGACAATGGCTCCTGAAAATAGGCCAGATGTTCCCAGAGACATGGCTAGTGTTGGTCACTGACGGGGAGTCGAAGTGGCATCTTTGTCATTTAATTTCCTGTAGGGGAGTTAGAGCAAGTCAACAATGATGAAAGACCTGGATAGTTTGGCCTTGATGCTCCTGTACAAGTCTGCCACTGCTCAGCATCTCCACCTGTATAACAGAGGATTCAGGGTAGCCAGCAACACTGTCTGACTAACACAGTGATTGCAACAGTTGAACACACAGGGAATTAGCAATGACTGTAAAGCAGGCAAACTTGGGGAGGATGTAAAACTAGGGTATAATATTAAGTAATACCCAACTAAAGGACGACATTGTGGGGGCTGTACCTATTGTAGTTGCCATGAGATGATGACCATACTGTATCTTCTCTCCAGCCTTCTGAGCTGACACTGATTCATACGTCAATCGTGCTAGCAGAGTCACATTCACAGTCTGTCACTTCAAATTCATTGGCGACCATCTTGATAAACGTTATCACACGTTTTGACGTAAGAGTCGTTTAAATTAGGATGATTATTGCAGTTTTGCTGTTTACAGATGTGTTATGACAGATATAATGACAAGGCATGTTTATGATTCTGCTGTGACACCGATGAGTGAAGGGAGAGCCTGTTAGTCTGTCTGTCAGTCAAATATTCCCAGACGAGGTCAGTTGTCATTGGCGTTGTAAACTGAAAATCACAGTGTGCTCTTATTGAGATAAGGATGGGCATGAGGCAATAACACCATGGTTACCCGTATCATTACAATAGAATGTAATAAAACAGACTAAGAATCTAAAAAGCTAATTATATAGGCAATATATAATAATGATCAAATTGTCTTCAATTGCTGCGTAGCATTACCATAACACAGAGAGATGACTCACATGCAGCCTATGACACAGAACATGTGACAAGCACACACACATGTACGAGGTCTGCCAAATAAAAAAAATCCATCACAGCAGACAGTCCAACAGAAATAGCAAATCAAACATCTCGCGCCGTTGATGACAAACCCACAAAGCTAAGTGCACACTCTTAACAATACTAAACGACACTGAATTAGGAATGTGTGGGTCAAAAATGAATTATTTATAAGGATTTGATAGGTATAATTGAATTATTATTTGATAATTCAACAAGAAGGTTTATCACGTGAGGTTCATGAAGCTGACTGGCACAACACTGGGCAGTCACCACAGATGACAGCATTTCCCTGCGGATGAAAAAGAATCAATACAAGAGAGCAGGGACAAAGAGCTACTGTCTTGTCCCTGAAGCGAATTCATCCTTTCTTTTTTCCCTCCTTTTTCATTTTTCTCCTTCTTCGTTTCTTTTCCCCTAATCCACAGTGATCTTTGCATTATTGATGGCATAAATATTTCATGAAACAAGCTGTGATGCATTCACATTGGCAAAAACAATTAACAAAAAAAATTCAGTTTCAATATTTCATAAGGTGATTAGAACCCGCCAAAGTTCTCCCTTCCCGCGCATGTGTAATTGCCCTATCCAAACACCTAAATAATATATCACCGTCTAATCCTGGCCGATTTAAATGTATTCCACATTTGATTTTTTAAACAGCGGTTATTCCTCTCTAATATTCTCAGGGTATGAAAGATCACAAAGTCATGCAGTGACTCAACTGTGGAATCATAAGAGTTTATGAATGTTTTTTGAACACACTTTACCTGACCACATTTCTTCCAGAAAATCCTTCCATGAAGTATTTAGGACACTTCTGAATATTTAACGAAAGGAAAATATGTCAGAGGAAATAAACATTGTGCATTAAATATGAAGCTGTCTTCATTGATGAAATCTGAAAAATAATGACAGGACCGCAGGCTTTATTTCCCCCTTTGCGCCTAAACAACCACTTACAAATCTACAAATTTCTATAAACTGCGCACATTTCTGTTTCCTCTTACGAGTTTTATCATCCATTTCTGAATGAATTGCACTAGGCAGACAGCGCATTACTACAAAAAAGGTCTGTTATGAAGCATGCTATGAGGCAGTGTTGCGTTGAATTGTGCTATGATTCCCTCACAATTGTTCTGCTTCAGGCTTCGTGTGGATGTGACGGCTCTGTCACGTCTAACATCGTCTCGTCTCGCAACGGGACGCAGACAACGAGCAGGCATGCAAATACGCACTGAGCACACACACACACGGAGACCCTACGGAGCAAATCAAACACAGATGCATCAAACACGGCAAGTGCATAGAGATCTCCAGTTAAGCAGACCTACAGTAAGCGTTCCCGCTGCGTGAATTAGGGGTTTGTTTACTTTTATGGATACAAGTTTGTTTGTTTATTTTTGAAGGGGCTGTCAGTTACTCCAGAGCTTTTAAAAGGAAAACAACTTTAAAAATCATGATATTTACAAAGTGTTCTGATGGGATGTTTTTATCAATAGCCTAAGGCAGCTGAAGCAGCATAGTAGCCCTATAACCTCCTTTGCTATTCTGAACTAAGCATCCCTCTGCTATTCTTACATCCATCCAGTTCTACCTCTGCGGTATTGCAGGGTTGAGCAGGACTGACCTGACTGAATGTTCGGCAGTATGGCAGCTACAAGGTCAAGGTCAGGTTAGATTGCAAGTAACCTGTGCTCTGTCCACCCTGCAAAAAATCATGACACACAGCGGAATAATACTCAGCCTGCCCCTCACACCAAACACACACACACACACACACACACACACACACACACACACACACACACACACACACACACACACACACACACACACACACACACACACACACCTTCACACACACACACACACACAGAACTTGACCTGTTCGGACAACAGTGCTGATGGCTGTGAAAACCTCTCAGGCCTCCACCATCCCATCAATCACTTGGGCATGGCGGTATGTCAAAAAGCAAGAACCAGTAAGCATAGCCTACACAATCATAAAAACAGAGCACGGACAAAGCGTGAGAATGCTGACTGCATACATGAGTAAGTGTGGGTGGGGGTGTGCGGTGGGTTAGTTATGGGAGATGATATTATAACCACAGGATGGCTAATGATCTATTACTAGGAGGAGAGACAGAGTTTATTATTTTTCTGGTTGGTGCAAACATGGAATGCCAGTGAGCAGTGAAATTGATGGTGTAATTAAAGCAGAACGGTTATTACACTTCAAACTGTGTGTATAGTATGTTATCATTTTAAAGTAATAATTTAACTTACCACAGATGATGCAGCCACTGATGCATGTTTTACTGATGCAGAGATAATGGATATGCTGATCATTGTTCCCATTGAGATTTCTTATTTTTAATGGTCCACATTTAGTTGCATGAGTGTAGTGTATGTTCTGAGAACATTCTACTGTTACAATACAGTTATACAGATAGACAGAGAACACAACACTGACAGATGTTAAAAATTGCAAACGTAAATGCAGAGGCATTTGTAGCCAGTATCCTGGATGTATAAAAACAAGTCCAAACACGTTTGGTATATTTCAAAATAAATTGTTTCCATGAACATCATTTTTTTTTTTTTTACACCGCAACATTACTAGGCTAAGGACATCTACATTTTTTGTCTTCGAACATACACCAAGAGAGTGCCATTACACATTCATGGATCCTTCCTGGAATCGTCCCATGCTTCTATATTCCAAGACTGGTTTTTCATGTTCTGTTATTCAAAATGAAAGCAGGCTGATCTTCCAGAATGTGAAATTCCAACTGTCTGTATTCTCACTAGTAGATTCACGGTAATGACATAGTCTCATTTTATATTCCATGCACAGTGGTCTGTGTCCAACCACTGACCACTCGTGAAGAGGCGGATGACAGGATGAACTCTGCAAATGAGGTTCATGCTAACTAAGGATGACACGTTCTTCAGGTGAGTTTTTACTTATTCATGTGTTGTGGATAGCCTATAGAGTTTAATGTCTGTTATTGTTAAGGTGCACTTTTGCCTAGGAGGAGCCTAGCCCAGTTGAACTCTGATAAACCTTTTAGTCATATTCACATTATTTTCACCAATCCAGTGGCTAGGTAAAGTAGTTAAGTTGAGACTGGCAGAAAAGTGTAATGAGAAACTTGCCTCTTCTGAATTTGTGGCCTAGGCAGGTTCCAAACGGAAAGTCCTCCTGTTCTTCAGCACTTGTGGCTAAATTCCACCACCTTAATCGTCACCAGACGCGTCCTCTCATTGCAGCAAATGCCATCATCATGTATGTCCCCCACGAGAGGAAGTGGAATACTAGAATGATTGGACCTTTGCTCAAGTACATTTTTTGAGATGCTTCAGCCATAAAAGACACTTTATTAAAAACCCCTATGTCAACTGAATGTGTGAGCAAGTGCCCATTTGATTCATTATCCCCTACATTTCTTCCAAGGTAGAGTGTTGTATAAGAACTCAAAATCAGTAATTATACATTATGTATTTTTGTATTATGGAGCCGCTGAAATTACTTCAGTGATGATAAAATAGTACGACTGTATCTAGGAAAATAAAGTTAATACAGTTAACTGCATAAAGTTTAAAATACAGAAAATGGAATCCTAACTTTAAATGTAGGCTTGCAGGGCCTATACGAGGGTGTGTTAAATAATGCAGGATAGCATGTACCATATCCACGGTGAGAGTCTATTGTAACTGTGTTCAAAGCCATCAAACCATCCCTCCCTGTTTCAAACCATTTTTCCCTCTGATTTTTTTCCCAAGTCGCGTATGGTACATGCTGGTACATACTATCTTGCATTATTGAACACATCCTCGTATAGGCCCTGCAAGCCTACATTTAAAGTTAGGATTCCATTTTCTGCATTTTAAACTTTATGCAGTTAACTGTATTAACTTTATTCAGAAGAGGCACGTTTCTCATTACACTTTTCTGCCAGTCTCGGGATGCTGTTAGCCTATTTCTTGCTGCTTTTAAAGCTAGTGCATGGCAAACACAAGCCTGCTGTTTTGTTTGCACAAGAGTTGGCCGAGCTAATTGATCAAAAGAGTGCTTTCTTTTTGCCCTCAGCAAATTGTTAACCAGGTAACATTGCTGGACAGCCACTTGAATGAATCAAGTTTACCAGGTTGCTTACAGCCAATGTCAGACATTCCAATCATAAACATTCAACAATTGGTGCAGCAAAACAGGGATCTGCCCATTCTCAGGACCATACCCCTACCCCCAGGTTCAAGTTTTTAACCTGGTTAACATGTCCATATGGTGTTTTTTTATATGATACACAACATTTTATAAGTGAAATAAGCAATCAATGCGATGGCTGAGTATTTCCACCTTAGAACTGCAGTGTAAAAATGACTCAATGTCTTAAAAACACGGAATCAGACATTCTGGGTTTCATATGTCACAGGAACCAATTCCATCAACTTTGTTACTAGCATGATGCTACTTTGAAATTAGAGCCATCATAGAAGAAGCCAGGTGAAGGCAATTTGCATATTCATAGCTCTGTAAATACTAAATGGGGAAGGTATAGATATGATCTGGAAAACAATTCTAAATATGTCATTTTAAGGAACAGAGATGAGGTTTTAGGGGTTTAATTAATGCCACAAGAGAAAGTTTAAGTTTCAGAACATTCCTGCTGTTTTGTTTTATTGTTTTAGTCGTGTAATAGGACTTGTATTTTAAATTAAGAAACAGACTGGAAACTCATGTCTCAGAATTTCGGTCAGTTAGAGAGACAGCATGGAAATTTGCGTGTGTGCTTCTGGCCCACTCCATTTTGTTAGCCTTTTGAAGGTATTCCCTGTAAATGACAAAAAAAATAGTAAGTGATTAGTTATTGCATTTCACATGTGAAATGTTAATAATGATGAAGTTGTATTAGTCAATTAATTTTCTGTTGAATACATACATTTCAGTTCACCTAGGTAAAGCACTCCGTGCTACATACACTGTTAGCTGGTAGGCTACATGACTCATGCTTAAATCCATCCTGTGCATTTGTACAATTCACACCTTGAACTCATTGGTGTATGTATCTATATTTCAGTTTTCATATGAATGAACACCATTCATATGATAAAGCTCAACTTTACCCTCTATATCAAAGGCTTATTGTGTGGGGTGTCGAACTTGTTGGATAGCAAAAATGCATCTACTCTGTTCTACTCTAATGTTCTCTCCTCTTTTGGTAGCCTAACACCACCATTCCTGCATTTTGATATTACTGATACACGGGATAGTGGACTTGCATACTTGTTTTAAGCTGCAGTGTTGCTCACCGCCACATGCAGAGATGATACCAACCATAGGTCTCCTTATTAAACTCTATAAAAATAGTTTCATACTTTAAAGTAAGATTTGTGTCATTTCTTCATATCTAAAAAATATTTTGCCTGTTGCTGATGTACACCCGATGTGAGTTCTACGTACATTTAGCTGGTCATTCTAGACTTGGATCTTCAGAGTGAATTTGACGGTACCAAACTTCACGTAAATGTAAATGTTTTTGACAGAGTGAAGCACTGACTCTTTTAATTTGTCTTTCAAATATGGTAAATCCTTTGTTAAAGCAGTCGATTACAAGGAATATTAAAATGGACAGCAATTAGGAAGTATGGAACATAATTTGTTCCATATTCATATTCAGATGCTAAAGAACCGCCTCAAATGGTCCAGCACTTGCACATAATAATAATGTGCATGGATTGTGTTCTGATTGTACAAATTGATCTGTATGGATGAATATTTATACATCTTAGTCATTTTTGCACAAGGTGTTCTGTAATAGTGTGTATGTGCATGAATGTGTATGCATACGATTGCCTCCTAATAGTGATTATACTGCGTACTGGCAATTTGGGCTGTTTTTAAGCCAACCACGGGGTAAATATTGGACCAACACAACATTGGGTTATCTTTACCCAGCCACTGGGTTATTAGGATCAGCCCAATGTTGGGTTCGCATTGCTATTTTAACCTAGCCAGATGTGTTATTTCACCCAGCAACCACATGCCAGTTCATATTAAAACACAACACATGTCTGTACAAACTAAACATTTTCACTAAATTGAAAGTTACACTGCATCTCCTAACAGCTCAATTTATATGCTAATGTAGCCTAATATCGATTATCTTTGCTAATAGGGGTGGGGGAAAAAATCGATTATTCGATTTTAATCGATTCTCTCTAAAACGATTCTGTCTCGATTCAGAAAAGTTCATAATCGATTTTGTAATTTAAAAAAAAAATTTTTTTTTTTTTTTACACATATATTTTATGTTGAAATGCAAGCTGCATCGATTATTGGATTGTTCATAGAAAGTCAAAATTGTGACAAGGAAAAGCTTTTTCTCTCATAAAAAATAGAGAAGGTAATTCATCTGTTGATTTTCTTTAATTATCAAACACAAAGTAGGAAGTGTAGCAAAGACTCTAAGTAGCAAACTCAAATGTTTTAAAAGTCGAAATGGATTGATAATCGTTTTATCGGTTTAAAATTGATAATCGTTTTTTTTACACATCCATTTCATGTTGAAATGCAATTATCGATTGATTATCGAATATCAATTCGAAACCGATAAAACGATTATCGATGCATTTTGACTATTGAATCATTTGAGTTTGCAACTCAGAGTCTAAATTGAAGAAAATCAACAGATGAATTACCTTCCCTATTTGCTTTATTAGAGTAAAAGCTTTTAATGGTCACAATTTTGACTTTCTATGAGCAATGCAATAGTCGATGCAGCTTGCATTTCAACATAAAATGGATGTGTAAAAAAAAAAAAAAATTTAAATTACAAAATCAATTTTAAATCGATAATCGATAATCGATTTTAAATCGAATCGTTGACCTCTGAATCGATTTCGAATCGAATCGTGAGGTGCCAAGAGATTCCCACCCCTATTTGCTAATAAAAAAAATTACAGGTAACCGCCAGTCAAGTTAGGGAGAAAGACAGGCCTAGTTTAAAAAAAAAAGCAAATGTTAGGCTACTTTCCTAAAACTTGTAAACTGTTAGGCTGGACCGTTGGTCCGAGTAACGACTGTTTTTTTGAACTTGTTAAAGCTCAAATAATGAAACAACTGAGTTTAAGTGACCCAGCTTCTGGGTGGATTATGTGGCGTCTGGTGGAGGAGAGGACGGGGTCACTGAGGGGTCACTGTCTTTACAGAAAACAGAATTAAGATAACCCAATAAAATGACCTAACAGCCTAACACAATTTTTTTTAGAATGCACTACACTCTGTCCCCCACCGTCCCCTCGGTCAAAGGCACCTGGTGTCCTCACGTGTCACATGTCCTCTCTCTTCATTTCCCTCATGCCTCAGGGCGTGGGACAGGGTCAGCGGTTCAAGATGAATGGCAGTGTAAACGAGCAGGGGCCATTTGTATAGGTAATCTGGTGTCAGGCGGCGCTCAGCGCACCGTCAGCGGAAAGCAGGCTCATCAGCCCTCGAGGGGCAGCCGTGGGTGGCCACCAAGGACAGGCCAGGGCAGTGTAGACACGGTCTCCCTCCCCCACCTTCAAATTTTGGGGAGGGGGGGGCAGGTGTAGAAAGGAGTTGTGTGTGTGTGTTGGGGTGGGGTGGGGGGGTACGACTAAGAGGTGTCCAAGTGCAGGCTGGGTAATAAGCCCTCCCCTCAGTGTTCCCTGATGAGTCCATTCAGACTTGTTCCAGAGGAGGGGGGGTCACTTGACTGCCAGGAATGCTGGGGGAAGGTGGTAGAGGTGGTGGGGTTGGGGCAATCTCAATCAGACCCTGGCAGCCAGTGAAGAAGGAGGAGGAGGAGGAGGAGGAGGAGGAGGAGGAAGAGGAGGAGGAGAGCGGCGGTGACAAAAGCCTGGAGGTGGCCCTGGTGAGGGGGAACGGCAGGAGCAGACATGTCTCACAGCCCCTGAATCAGACGCATTGTGCTCAGACTCACACCACCATGCCACATAACAGGGCCGAAACCTCAGGACATCTCTCTCTCTCCCTCGCCTTTCATTCATATCTCCTCCTGTGCTTTCTCTCTTTGCCACTCTCCCTCCATCCCTCTCTTTCATGTGCTTCCTTCGCTTTCCACTTCTGCTCTCTCTCTCTCTCCCTCTCTTTCATAAATATCTCTTTTTGTACTTTCTCCTTCCTTCTATCCTTCTTGCTTACACTTCGCCTCGACTTCTTCTCTTTTTGCTCTCTATTTTATCTCCCTTTTCCTCAGTATATGCACTGTCTAGCCAAATAGGGATGTATGGGGGAGCTCCTGCGGCTGAATCAGCTTAAGCAGCAGAGGCCTTTGGCAGCACAGATTTGTAGCACTGGCTTCTGAGCAAAGGGGTTTGGGGGTGGGGGTGTGAGTGTGGGTGTGTGTTGGGGGTGGGGGGGGGGGGGGGGGGGTGGGCAGGGTTTAATTATTGAACTGGATGGGCCATCTAAAAGGAAAGGGGAACTTTGTGTAGGGAAGAGAGGCCTCTGTAGTCGTCGTTTCTGTCTGCTACTGAGGGAGGCTGAGGGGCGTGAAGCATGTCCCTGCTGGATTGAACACACACAGCACGTCTAGCTCACTAATTAGGTTGGCTGCTGTGTATGAGTGTGTCCGGCTTGAAAGTTTATGTGAGTGTGTGTGTGTGTGTGTTTATGGGGAAGTGATGTTTATTTCATCAGTCTTGGAGAGAAAAGAGATGTTCTTTGATATTCTTTGGGGTGTAACACAAAGTTCTACATTGAAATGTTTTCACAGTAAGAACCTTTTGTTGGCAAACAGGCTCTGGAGGCCTTCTTCTGAGGTTTCAAAGAAGAACCTTGAATAGTTCTCCTGTGAAGACAATCCAAAGAACCCCTAAAGGTTCTACATGGGACCATTTTACAATAATTATTTCAATCATATTTGCAGTGTTCATGCAGGTTTTCAACATGATTTTCACGATTGCTCCCATTTGTTTTTGACAGAGAGAAAAATGTGTCGTCATTTCAGAAAATTTCAGAAGACAAAAAAAAAAAAAAACTCACTGAACCCATTCTTGGTATTGGCTTTTTTTTCCCTATGAGCCTCTCCAGCTGCCATGGCACCGATGAAAGGGCAGAAGCAGTGCAGTATCCGAGGGGCTCCTCCAGACCTCCTGAGCTCAAACACCAAGCAAGCGCATCAAGACATGCATTTGACACGCCTCCTGACAAAGTGACTCCAAACCGGAACTGTTAGAATATGCTGAACCGATATCGTTTATGTCCCAAAAGAACTTTAATCAGCAAACAGTTGACGAATTTGATGATGAACTCAACTGGATCACTGCTGTGGGAGGCAGAGGGAACCTTGTAGCCGAAGTGGCACAGCTGTT
Organism: Sprattus sprattus; assembly: GCF_963457725.1. Classification (NCBI taxonomy): domain Eukaryota; kingdom Metazoa; phylum Chordata; class Actinopteri; order Clupeiformes; family Clupeidae; genus Sprattus; species Sprattus sprattus. The sequence continues at coordinate 13,612,572 of NC_137922.1, read as the reverse complement.
GGTTATAAAAGACGAGTGGGCCTAGTGTGTGTGTGTGTGCTAGCACAAGCAATGACCCCTGAACCAATTCAAAGAAATGTCCTTCTTGTCCGCACAAATGAATAGGGTGTTTTTGATTAAGTGCTTTTGCTGGCAAACATCTTGAAATCTATGTTTCAAAGTTTGAATGACAATACTTGCCAGACAGCCTTTTGTGGAGCTCAATGCCAAAACACTTGCAGATTATGTGCTTTCATACAAGCCAATCTGCTTCATTCGTCAAGACTAACCTTAGAGTAACATCACCTCAGTATTTAGTTTTGTTACACCATTAAAGGCTCTGACATCTGAGACCCGCACAGTAATGCATGTGTATCTACATGTGTATAACTACAGGTGTCGCAATGCCTGTTTTTTTTAAATAATTTGTACACACTGTTCCACAATGTTTTTTTAACAGCAGATCTGTGGATTATATGAATTTACCACAGAGATAAAAGTCAGGATGTTTTTTTTTTTTTCTAGCTTAGCAACCGCATCACGTCGGGTTCTGACAGCGGCGCTTAGCTCGCCTGAACACACGTCACGTCACAGCCGAGCCACGTCTTTGATGTATTGACAGGTGAGTTTTGAGAGTGGGATAAAATCACAAACGAGCGGCTTGATATCAAAGGCACAGAGCTAAGATCTTAGACCTCCCATCTGCATCAGAGCCGGTGGGTGGGAAAAACAGGGGGGGGGGGGGAGCGAGAGAAAGAGAGAGAGAGAGAAAGGGGGAGAAGAAAGAAGGAAGAAGAGAAAAAGGGGGGAAAGCCAAGAGCAGGCCAATGAAAAAGAAGAAGAAGAAGAAGAAGAAGAAGAAGAGAGAAAACATGTAAGCCAGTCACACTGGGCCCACAGTGAGAGAGAACGAGAGAAGAGGAAAGAGATAGATAGAGAGAGGCAGGCGAGAGGCAGAGGACTGCAAGGCATTCTGTCTGCTCAGGAAAACAGCAAGAAGCAGCTGTGTGAGACATGAACCAGCCCAAGACGCTGGAGACAGACAGAAGGGACTCTCCCTGCTCTCCAACAAGAGAGACAGAAGTGCTCACAGCCCAGAGACCAGAGGAAGAGAGAAGGGAAAAAAAGAAGGGATGAGAGCAACCTCTCTGCTCAAGGTAAAAGGCAAACGACAGCACCAAGCCATGTAATCCTCTCGCCTCATTCACAGCTCCAGTTAAAACGCCAACCTTTTTCCTCTCTCTCTATTTCTCCGTAATTCCCTTTCTATTTTCCTCTACCTCTCGGCCATCTCTTATGTTCTGTGTGACTCCGCGCTTTTTTCTCTCTCTCTCTCTCTCTCCCTTTTCTACCTCGCTATTTTTTTTTCAGGTTTTAAAGCAAAGTGATCTACCTTAATTGAAAATGGGCACGAAAAACACCATTGAATTGGGAATAACTGACATGCTTGCAGTGCGCACGTAAGCCTTTAATTCAATCAAATGGCAGATTAAGAGGCTTGGATCATATCATCTCTGGGAGCTCTTCCCAACGCGAGACAGCTCCACTTGGACCAGAAACCTGCTAATAGAGGAGAGACACACACACACAATACACACACATCAGTTCATTGCTAACAGAAGCACTTAAGCTGGTAAACCGTGTTTATTTGTTGTTGTGACGGTATGCAACATGCTTAATTGCCATCATTGTTCAGCTAGCACATCAAATGTCTAGCCAGCTTTAGTGTTTGGCTACTCTGCTATGCACTTTCTGTGCTAATCACTGCATCGCGGAGCAACATGGCCTGCTCATATTTACCTACATCAGCCTGAAAATTCGTGCCTGGTTCCTCTTCACCAAGGGAGTTCAGGGTAAAGTCAGTGATGTTTATTTGTCACAGTGACTACACTCACCCCCCCCCCAGGAGAAATGAAGGGGTGCAGCAACTTGTCAATGACCCCTGAGGGCTTAGCTTTTATTCGGTGGGGTGGGTAAGGTTTGTTGCCTGCAAGCTCCTGCCATGTTGTTGGTTACAGCTGTGGTTACAGCCAGGTTACAGCTGTGTTCACCAGTGCTTGGATTAGCATTTTTAATGTAACTGGCAAGCGGTAGATTATGAGAATCCTCATAACTGTTTACATGGCTCTGACAAATATAAAGCTTTCATAAGTCTGTCCTTCTCTTAAAATACCTATTTTTCTCATAACTGTTACTGCCCTGTGTGTGTCTGTATGTGTGTGTTTAAGTGAATGTGTCTGAGAGTAAAAATACAGTATGGTGAATGTGGACAGCCAAAGCTGGAAGGCTTTTCTCTTTGTGCTGTGTGCTTTCAGCGCTGGTAACTGAGGGCACAGCTCTTTGGCTGTCTCTTTCGGACTCACAGACAGCTGGAGATGGAAAAAAACATGCTTCCCCATCTGCCAAGAAGGACACACTGCCATTCAGCACGCTGTTCAATGGAAAATTACAATTTCTAAACGCAAGGATTCACTCTTTTATATTCTACAGAGATGTGAAGAGATGTGAAGGAGGGTACGAGAAGGATGGGGTGGGGGTGGAAATAGAGAGAGCGATAGGGAGAGAAGGATGGAGGAAGATAGATAAGGACAGAGAAGATTACTGGAGGAGCGAAAAATGGAGGGAGAGAGGAGATGGGTAAAGAGGGCAAATAATGTGGGGTGAGGAAAAGAAGAGATAAATCGAAATTGAGGAAAAGAAGACAGGAGAAGCAAAGACAAGAAAACGGTTAGAGGAGGAGACAGGAGTAGAAAGGAGGGAAAGAGATAGGAGGGAAAGGAGAAGAGAAATGATTAAGGAGGGAAAGAATGAAGTAAAGGACAAAAAGGAGAGAGAGAGAGAGAGAGAGAGAGAGAGAGAGAGAGGGAACAGGTAAGATGAAGAGAGAGCAGGAGAGGCCAGAGAAACAACAGGGATTGGGGAAGGAAAAGAAAGCAAGGAACAGAAAACAGCAACTGACAGACACATTGAATATAAGAGAGAGAGAGAGAAACTGTGGGAATGAAAGAGCGAGAGAGACAGAAAGGCACACTGAAAAAGAGAGAGCGAGGTTAAAGAAAAGAAAGGGATTATGTGGCGGCGAGCCGGCTGGCTAAACACTGATAAAGCTAAGGCTGAAGTGTGTCCTCAAACAAAACAAAACAGTGAGCAGGGGAGACATAGAGGGCTCATATGATGCCAAGACATAGGAGAGACATAGAGGGTTCCTCATTATGTAAAGACATAGGAGAGACATAGAGGGCTCATATGATGCCAAGATATAGGAGAGACATAGAGGGCTCATATGATGCCAAGATATAGGAGAGACATAGAGGGCTCCTCATGATGTAAAGACAGGAGAGACATAGAGGGCTCCTCATTATGTAAAGACATAGGAGAGACATAGAGGGCTCATATGATGCCAAGATATAGGAGAGACATAGAGGGCTCCTCATTATGTAAAGACATAGGGGAGACATAGAGGGCTCATATGATGCCAAGACATAGGAGAGACATGGGGGCCTCCTCATGATGCCAAGACAGGAGAGACATAGAGGGCTCCTCATGATGTAAAGACATAGGAGAGACATAGAGGGCTCATATGATGCCAAGACATAGGAGAGACATAGAGGGCTCATATGATGCCAAGACATAGGAGAGACATGGGGGCCTCCTCATGATGCCAAGACAGGAGAGACATAGAGGGCTCCTCATGATGTAAAGACATAGGAGAGACATAGAGGGCTCCTCATGATGTAAAGACATAGGAGAGACATAGAGGGCTCATATGATGTAAAGACATAGGAGAGACATGGGGGCCTCCTCATGATGCCAAGACAGGAGAGACATAGAGGGCTCCTCATGATGTAAAGACATAGGAGAGACATAGAGGGCTCCTCATGATGTAAAGACATAGGAGAGACATAGAGGGCTCATATGATGTAAAGACATAGGAGAGACATGGGGGCCTCCTCATGATGCCAAGACAGGAGAGACATAGAGGGCTCCTCATGATGTAAAGACAGGAGAGACATAGAGGGCTCCTCATGATGCGAACATAGGGGAGACATAGCACTCTTCAGGATGCCAAGACATAGGAGAGACATAGAGGGCTTTTTATGATGTAAAGACAGATGAGACAGAGAGGGATCCTCATGATGTCAGATGCTCAGCGGGCAGCTTGAGGGGAAGACCGGGGGGCAGGGGAGAGGCACAGACTTCATAAGGGAGTATCATAACCTCACATGCACACACACACACACACACACACACATCATACTATGTCTGCCAGCGGCATAGACTGCACCGCTGACAGACCAACTGTGTTGTGTCTATCTCTGTTTTACACAGACTCACTCAACACTCAACCGCTTTCAACAGGTACTTCAATCTTTCTCTCTCTTGCTCTCTCTCTCTCTTTTACATACACCCTTCAAAATGTTGGAATCATCCAGAAAATTACACTTTTTCCAGGGAAACTCTTTATTCAAAATGTGTTTTTGTCCATCAAATATATATATATATATACAGCCGCGGAAAAAATTAAGAGACCACTTCAAAATGATCAGTTTCTCTGGTTTTACTATTTATTGGTATGTGTTAAAGTAAAATGTACATTTTTGTTTTATTCTATAACCTACTGGCAACATTCCTACCAAATTTCAAATAAAAATATTATCATTTAGATCATTTATTTGCAGAATAATGACAATTGGTCAAAATAGCAAAAAAGATGCAGTGTCTTCAGATCTCGAATAATGCAAAGAAAACAAGCTCATATTCATTTTTAAACTACACAATACTAATGCTTTAACTTAGGAAGAGTTCAGAAATCAATATTTGGTGGAATAACCTTGATTTAAAATCACAACTTTCATGTGTCTTGGCATGCTCTCCACCAGTCTTTCACATTGCCGTTGGGTGACTTTATGCTACTCCTGGCGCAAGAATTCAAGCAGCTCGGCTTCTTTTCATGGCTTGTGACCATCCATCTTCCTCTTGATCACATTTCAGAGTTTTTTTTATGGGATTCAGGTCTCGAAATTGGGCTGGCCATGACAGGGTCCTGATCTGGTGGAACTCCATCCACACCTTTACTGGCCTGGCTGTGTGGCATGGAGCATTGCCCTGCTGGAAAAAACACTTTTCAGAGTTGGGGAACATTGTCAGAGCAAAAGGAAGCAAGTTTTTCTTCCGGGACAACGTTGTACTTTGCCTGGCTGAGGTTTGTAAAAGACCATAAAGATTGAAAAAAGCGGACTGGAGGGTCTCCTAGTTCGTCTTCTCTGATGAGTCCAATTTCATAGTAGGTGCAAGACTCTGTGGCTTGTAGGCCTCTCCAGGTCTCCGTCTAACCATCAGACGACCATGTGTTGGGCAAAGCTGAAAATTGGACTCATCAGAGAAGACGAACTAGGAGACCCTCCAGTCCGCTTTGGTTCAATCCTTATGGTCTTTTACAAACCTCAGCCAGGCAAAGTACAACGTTGTCCCGGAAGAAAAACTTGCTTCCTTTTGCTCTGACAATGTTCCCCAACTCTGAGAAGTGTTTTTTCCAGCAGGGCAATGCTCCATGCCGCACAGCCAGGCCAGTAAAGGTGTGGATGGAGTATCACCAGATCAGGACCCTGTCATGGCCAGCCCAATTTCGAGACCTGAATCCCATAAAAAAAACTCTGAAATGTGATCAAGAGGAAGATGGATGGTCACAAGCCATGAAAAGAAGCCGAGCTGCTTGAATTCTTGCGCCAGGAGTAGCATAAAGTCACCCAACGACAATGTGAAAGACTGGTGGAGAGCATGCCAAGACACATGAAAGTTGTGATTTTAAATCAAGGTTATTCCACCAAATATTGATTTCTGAACTCTTCCTAAGTTAAAGCATTAGTATTGTGTAGTTTAAAAATGAATATGAGCTTGTTTTCTTTGCATTATTCGAGATCTGAAGACACTGCATCTTTTTTGCTATTTTGACCAATTGTCATTATTCTGCAAATAAATGATCTAAATGACAATATTTTTATTTGAAATTTGGTAGGAATGTTGCCAGTAGGTTATAGAATAAAACAAAAATGTACATTTTACTTTAACACATACCAATAAATAGTAAAACCAGAGAAACTGATAATTTTGAAGTGGTCTCTTAATTTTTTCCGCGGCTGTATATATATATATATATATATATAATAAAATGAAGAAATAGAAAATAGAAATAATGGTTTCTGCTTGAAAATTTGCTTTCATCAGAGAGCCCTCTATTTGTAGCAATAACAAACTCTTGCATAATTTGGAGCAATGCTCTGGGTCTCTGACTCCAGTCAAGTGCC
>NC_137922.1:13538788-13601288 GCF_963457725.1 Sprattus sprattus | reverse complement strand
ATACACAGGTGGTTAAGCTCCAGTTGAGTTAAAGTCAATAATATACAGGTTGAACAGTTGTACACAAACACACAAAAGTTTCCAGGCTCACACACTCAGTATATTGAATTTGGAATCAGCGAATCTCCTGCTTCTGGACTTTAATTCAAATGTACCCTGTCATCTTTGTTTAGCCCTTCACAATCAAGGGCAGCACACATACCCAACAATCACTTAAAAGAAGCATCAAATAAGCACAATTGGCATGCTATTAGCCAGAGTAGGGGACTTCCTCCACCATTTCAGAATCTCTTCACTGCTGATGAGGACACATTTTACATCAATCCATTACGTCTTAAAACAGTCAAAACAGCGGCTGTTTTATAGTTGAGTGTTTGTTTTGTTGTCCTTGTGCATGTATAAGTGTTGTGGTAGTGGTTGTGTGTATGTATATGATGTATTTCTTAGATGGTGCGTGTGAAGCAGTGATTGTATGTACGTGTGTGTGTGTGTGTGTGTGTGTAAGCAGTGACGTGAGTATTTGTATGTACGTATGTGTGAACATGTGTGTGTGTGTGTGAGTGTGAGCGTGCGTGTGTATAGCAGTGTGGTGGTTATGTGCTAGGGCAGACTGTGTTTCTGCTCATTAAGACAGCTCACAAACAGGATAATGACTCCCCAGAGAACTTCCAGAACATTATATTCACCCTGTCACTGTCATCATCCCCATTGTGATCAAAGGGAGTCACTTCATGTTTACTCCTGCGCAGACGCAAAAGACAGATTAGCACTCGCGGTCCCTCCACTGTGAAACCACAAAAGAGTTTCGGTGTCAACAACAACGGCGGCGGCGGCGGCAGCAATGTCACCGTTGGAGTTCTCATCCGCTGAGAGATGTGTTTAGTGTGTGTGATGTTTGTGATATGTGTGATGTGACACGCAGAGATCTCCTGCCCCAATCTGGGGTTCTGCTGCCGTTCGCTTCTTCACAGAGGCGCAGAGCAACCGAGAGAACTGAGATGAGAGGAGACGCTAAAGGCAACATGGTGGGATAAAGCTTTGTGTTGTACTCCCTGCCAGCCACACAAACCTACCCATTGGTTCATGGAATTGCTTAGTAAGAGCTAACACCCAGGCTTGCCCCCAGTCCCACATTTCCTTTTTTCTTTTTTGTAAGGAGAACAAAAAATACTAGCAATCTAGTTGCTTCACAATACTATACACTTCAAAATGCAAAACAAAGTATTTGGCTTAACTAAAGTTTACAGTTGGGATGTTTAAATATTTAGTTGCCTAAATGTTTTGGTATTTTCTGAGCATGGGATTGACCTGACTACACAATAGCTGCAGATAATGTTTACCCTTAGTTAGGCCCCTTTGAAATCTGTTTCAGTTCTTGCCAAACTGCATTTTATTCTTTGCCAGATCCCGTCTTTTCCGTTTTATTTTCTCTAGATTCGGTTTTATCAATTTTATTATTCACAAATCATTTGCCCAGTCAAAAAATGTATTCAGGAAGTAGTCTACTGTGCTTTTACACATATTTGTATCTGTATAGGTGATATACTTACTTGTAATAGGGTAGGGAGTGTAGGGTAGCAATGCTAGTATAACCCTGAAGCAGGGATGGATTACAGAACGGGCCTACCAGGCCCAGGGGCCCATGAGCTCAGGGATACCCTAAGCCAGAGCCTCTGCGTGAAGTCGCTGTTATGCATCTCTTATTTGTGGATGAAACAGGTGTATTTTGTTCATTTGCTATTGGCTTTAATTGAGTGTACCTGTGCTGTGTAAGAAAATGCAGCAAGCGCGGAGGGTTCGTAGGACTTTTCTCGGACAGAGTGTCGCTAGTTTAAAGTGACAGAGTTCAAGTATGATTTTTGTTTTACTTCTCAGGATACCTTATGCTATATTTTCCCTCAAAATGGCAAACCTGTCTCTGTCATTGTTTTCATAATTTTTTATAACACAATTATATGATTATCGCAAATACACTATAGAGACTATTAAAAAGCTGATTCAATTAAATTAAACATTTTTTAATTTTCTTTGCTATTTTTGTCATATACAGATATGCAGTGATGATTGCTGGGTTATATGTTTCTTGTTGTCCAATGTCAAGTCTCTATTTGATCATGTGACGATACGATACAGCTAGTTTAGGCGCAGAATCTGAACATCAAGACCTACAAACTGGCTGAGCAAAGCCAGAGGCACAGTTCACCTGCCGAACGACGCCTTTCAAACATAAAAGTTGTGATGCATGATTCACTTTTTTTTTTTGGACAGGATAGCCAGCCCATTCAGCCTCTCCTGCCCCATGCTGCCTCTCAGGTAGGTCTTAATCAGTTTCAATTTGAAAAAGAATCACTCGGCTGTTGCCCTGTCACATGTAATGTCAGAAACAATAGCTGGACAGTGCACACCCCACCGAAGGTGGATGTTACGCAGTAAACTTTGATCTGTTTACTTATCCAATACAATATCCAAAGTATCTAATTTGTTCGTAAAATCCAAGACATTGTTGGTCAAAAATATATATGTACACGCCTAATGGTGTTTGTGTGTGCGTGTGTGTTTTGCGAGCGCACATTTTTTTCCTGCAAAGTAGGGGGGGGGGTTCTTTTACATGTCCAGGCCCAGGGGCTCGTGGTTTCATAATCCGTCCAGGCCCCGAAGACTACAAATACAGTTTCATTTACATTGACTATTTAATGTCATAGAATAAAAAAAAACATTGCAAACATATTTAATCTAAGGTCCAAGGCCTTTTAGACTTTTCTAAGTTGTCTGACATGCCTTGATGTTTTTGTACATTTTGCTTAACTAAAAACATTGATGCACAAATGGAATATATGATTCTATTCTAGAAGACCTTAGCAATAATATTAGAAAAGGGTTCAATGTTTCCGTGGTTGTTCTTTTTATGTCTCTAAGACGAAAACTCAAAAATAAAAATATCCCGGACGAGGGATAAAGACCTTTTAGTGTTAAGGAGTCCCTAAACCCACAGCAAGCCACTTGTGATGGTCTACATGTACATTGTGAGTTTGAAGGTTGTTCTAGGAATATTAAAATGCTGCACCAATGCCTAGTTTTAGTCTCCTGTGTCAGTCTACGAGTGATCGTCTTTCCTGTTCAGTTCAAAATACACAGGGATGCATCAGTTTGCTATCACTGCACTTAATTCTATATTTATTTTAAAACCCCGAACGCGAAAGGTTAATTATAATGAGTTAATCACAGAGTTGTTGTTTCATTAACTTTGGTTAGCTGTCTGACAAAAATGATGCCTAGAACGCTACTGACTGTCAAAATGTGCGTACATCTGCTGTAATTGCTGTAAAACTGTAATTGCTGTTTTCCTTATTGAATTCCACATTTCTGTCTATGTTTTTTCTGCATCACAGAAATCATAGGGCTGTTCTCAGTCTCAGCCAGTAAAGTCCATCAGTTTATTCCGCCCTCCTTGCATTGCATCCTGTGCTTCTTGGGGTTCAGACCTTGGCTATGGAAATGCAATCCCATAACTGTAATAATTCACATCTGGTAAATTGCACTTGGGGTATATGACTATTTGTCTTTCATAAGATGCACTTGTGTTCGAAAAATAGTTTGAGAAATATTTTTCTCTGACGTGTGCGAATATGCCTTGTTCCTCTTGTACAGGTTCATGATATTGTAAAATAATAATAATAATAATAGGAATATGCTGTGAATAACTGATTCCTTCCTCGAGCGCTGGTAGTATCAGGAATTAGGAGTTAGTTTATTAAACATATTCCATAGTCAATAATTATATCTCATCCTTAATGGTAATTGTAAGGATATTTGAAGAAACATCGAAGTTTATAGCTCTCATGTGTATTCTGGGTTTGACCACATGGCCAAACTTCCTGTAAGCCTCATGAATAGTTTTTAACCCTGGATCACTGTGGGAATGCAGCGAAGACTAGGTGGAACTCTGGCAGCGAAGTCAAGCCTCTTTCTCTCCTTTGGTGGCGCCACTGATAGAATTAAACCTGACCGTTCATCACTTTGACTGAGTCTCTTAGAATTGGGATACAATAATACCCTTTAGCGCCACTGTACCTTCATAGCATAAAGGTTGGATTCCTTCCCCTTCCCCACACAATCACCACCACGCAAGAACGATTTTGCTGGAATTTGGACTCTTTTTCTCCAATGGCTATTGACTTCCTGTGCATGTTCTTTGGTGAGCTTCACCATGGCTTCGTTTGTTCTTTAAACCAACAAAAGGGTCTCATGGGTCGAGAGAACCGAGAGTCCTCCAAGCAAACAAACAATGCTGCGCCAAGAATGACTTCACTTGTTTTATTTGAAATGAATGGTGACTTAACTTTTTTTTTTTATCAATTTTTTATTGACACCATCTATGCAGTTACAACATGCAAGACAAAAGTCTATCGGAACATTATTTCCATTTTTCATCTGGTGTACAAAGTACGTGACTTAACTTTTAAGGGTTCTTTTCACACAGGTGCCCTGGCAGTCTTAACAAAAGTGTAGATTATTACATTATAATTAAAATTATGTCGACTTCCACTTCCTCTCTGCTCTCACTTAGAGGGATGCGCTCGCTTTCTTGGCCACCAACGTAGATATTTTTGTAAAATTTCTTGGTTTAATGTTGTAATTTTTATGAAATAATGTGTCCACATACCTTAAGTGCCCCTTATGTCTATGCATACAGATGTGCCATTGGGTAACGTGACGCGCAAACAAGTGAATGTCTCCTTTCCTGTGATTGGCTGTGGATGATGTCAGGGACCGGCATGGGCGTAAACATGCTGAGCAGGGCACTGGAAGCATGGGGCAGAGGCAGGCTTGCCAGGCTGATGACCTCATAAGAGGGACAAAGGTCGCCCAGAGCCTGACACACTCTCCGGGCACACGCCACCAACTGCTCAGGGGTCATGACCTTCACACGAGTGGCAGTTTGAACAAACAACCCCTGCGGTTCCCTAAGGGCTGAAACTCACAGGCCTGTGAGCTGACAGGACTTCCTGCTAAGACAGGGAGCAAGAGAAAGAGAGAGAAAATGAGAGAGAGAGAGAGAGAGAGAGAGAGAGAGAGAGAGGGCGATGCAGGGAAGTAGAGGGTGCTTGATTAGGTCTCTGTCAGCCAAGTAGACGTCCCCTCTTGTCCTAAATGGAACAGACTGACTGTGAGTCACTTGGACCTATTTATAGTCCCAGCTGAGAGAAAAAGAGAGAGAGAGGGGATATAGAGAGACAGAAGAGAGACCTCAGTGGGTTGGAGATGATGGTCTGTCTCTTGTGCCGTCAATCTATGTTGGCCTGTCTTGACAAATACCTGTCATGTCTCACATTTCATCCGTAAGTCACACAGATTTTCAACATTTCTCAAGTGTCTCAAGTGATGTGATACTGTATCTCGTGGATCTCATTAAATCTCATGGATTTTCACTCTCAAAAGCATAGAATAATAATAATAAAAGTCCAATAGACTGCTGTGGAGTGCAAGTGACAGTCTACCTTGTTCATACTGTGCAGCTCACTACGTCTGCGTAGCAGTTATACTAGTCAATGATGTTTCAGTATTCAGCACCTTCCTCACTGGACTTCTTATCTCTATGGGGTGAACATAAACCAGTTTATGACATGCTGTGGCAATGTAACAATATGCATGCATGTGTTGTTTTTTTAGTGTGTGTGTTTGGGTGGTTGTGGTGGCTCACGGATTTCAATCCCTGATTTCAGTCATGTTAACTTGACAGGTATGAACAAGTGAACCAACTTCATTCCAAATCAGCACAGCCTATTCCCCAAAGCCCCTAAAACGGTGTGCAGGCTGTTTCCTAGGCATTCTAGCCGGGCTATGCACGGATCCTGTGTCTTGCCCTCTCGAGCTGAAATCCTTGCTATCTGGATGCAAACACTCTCCCAGAATAGTAGAAATGTCAAGGGACTGGTGACATCTAGCTGGTGCTCCCATATTGGACAGGCTCCCTGTGGGAAAGACTATACTGGCCCCAAGTCAGGCTGACACAGGCTTTGAGTGAGCCACGCAGGAAGCGTGTCAGAGATTTTGAACAGTTTGTGAACTGAACACTCTAGAGGTAGATTCTATGTCTCTTGCTGTATGTAGGTCAAATTAACCTTTGTTGACCTATCCTAAAAATATTACTACCTTTTGAAACTTTACTTTACTCTGCAAGGGGTTCAGTGCTGCCCTTTTCTGTTCTTCATTCACCTCACTCATCTTCATTAGCGGTAAAATCACTAAAACTTCCCAAGAAGTGGACCACACACTTCTTTTTAAATCAATATAATTAGCTGGACATACATCAAAGCGCACAGTGAATGAACTCTTAGTTATGATTGATTCTTAGGCAATTGATTCCTCTGTCCTCAAACAGAGACAGAAAGTATACACATCTATATTTAATCGAGGTTGAATTTCTGTCTCTCTTTCTCTCCGTCTCTACCGTTGGGGCTTGATTTAGACTTGGGACGATAGAGAAGAGGAAGAGGAAGAGGAAGAGGAAGAGGAAAAGGAAAAGAAAGAGGGCTGAAGCTGGAGTAACCCATGGTGAGTGAAAAACATGGATACAGTGACTGCTTAGGTGCGTGCAGAAAAAACCCAGGTTGTGTGGTAGCTGCATTGTGAATTTAGTTGGGCTATCTGCTCAATGATTTTATTTTTTGTAGAAAAAGACTGTAGACATGACTATAGAAACAGTTTTAAAAACTTGTTTTAAAACCACATAATGCCAGGAAGACATAACATTTCTGACATTTGATTGAAAGGCACCCTTTTTAGATGGAAGGCTAACATAATGCACTGGAACAAAGGGAAGTTAATTGCTTCTGACTCAGGATCATCTAAGAATAGCTAGGCTACTTTGTGTAACACTTTACGTACACACTGACTTTACACACAACTTTAATTTCCACGTATAAATTCGATTTTCATCTATCACCTTTGTTGGAGAAGCTTTCTGTTCACTTTATTCTGTTCATTTGTCAAGTAGTGGGGACATAATTGGTGATTGCAAAAAGTGGTTGTGCGCTCCGTGTCGGGGTCTTGTTCGTCTCGTCGGAATTGATTTTTCTGACAATGACCATCGGACTATACATTATCCCCACTGTAAATACTGTTTCTTGCAATACTATAATAAGGATAACTAGTGAATTAACAACATAAAAAGTAAGCAACAGAATTGAGGTATGCAATCCATGGACAGGCAGGGGTGCTCTCTCCCTCTCTCTCGCTGTGTGTGTGTGTGTGTGTGTTTGTGTGTGTGTGTGTGTTGAGAAGGAGGTTTAAATGTTTCCTAAATGGGTGGATGGGCCTTACGGCACAGACGTCTTTCTGGCGGAAGACCAGCCTGGTATTTTGGTAACCTGTAGAAGGGCATCTGATTAATGGAAAGGAAAACAAACCTAGACAAGAGAGGCCCCAAAAATAATACCTCCGAAAACAGAGAAGGAAGAAAGGAAGGACAGACGGAACAGAGAGCAAGACGCGGCCTCTGATGCGCAGACGGATACCCACGCTGGCAAGGCCTCTCCCCCAAGGACCCGTTACCCTATCCGTAAACACGCGTGTATCCCACCAGACAAAAAAAAACCCCGCGTGTAATATGAGACACAGCAGCGCAGCCTTCCCAAGGACGTTCCTCCATCCAGACAAAGCCTCAGATTGTGGGGTAAAAATCCACTTCCCAAGTAGTCTCACTTAATCCACTCGAACCGTGATAGGAGCTTTTGTCACACATAATTCCTAACGCTGCTTCCTGCTAGGACATCTCTGCTAAATTGAAAACAGAAGAGTGAGATAGAAAAAAGGGGAAAGTTAGAGGGTGGAAAAGCAAAAACAATTTTCACTCCCAGGGCATCTCCCATCCCACCTCTTGTAGTAATTAATGCACCTGTACAGACAATCAAACCTGCCTTACCGTTAGAGAGAACCTCCGGCCCACCCAGGATAAATGGCAGGGCGGGCATCACCATAGCGATGGCAGGGGGTGTTTTGCTTGCATAGGGGGTCTCTCACAGGCAGAACGTTTAGGCAGAGACAGCTGGCAGATCCATGGCTGAGGAACTTTACTGCGGCCAGTGGACACAATTACTCAATGCAACTGTGTCAACTCACAGAGGCCTCTGTGTGTGTGTGTGTGTGTGTGTCAGAGAGTGAACTTGTGGGTGGAGGAGGGGGAAGATGAGAGATGAAGGCAGCCGACACGAAAGAGGGAGGCTGGGAGGGGAGGATGAATGGGCGATGGCCACATGTGAAAATCGAGATACAAGGAGAGTGTGAATGGATGATAGCGGAAGAGGCAAGGGGGGAAAAGCGAATTCCACAGGAAGCCGGTGTTGGAGACGGGCCGCTTGGCCTTCTGGAGCATTTAGCCAGGCAGCTTTGGGCCGTTAAGCACCTCTTCTGCTGACTGCAGGAACTTCTCCAGTGTGCTTTACAATATGGGTTACAAGCTGATGGCTTTAAAATAACAAGAGAGAGTGCTGAACTAAATCACGAGCGCTCAGGCAGCCAACTACACTATGTCCAGGTGAAAAGAGCAGAACAGCAAAGTCTTTTTCAGAACCATTAAGTACAAGAGTAACATTTGTTTTAGAAATGCGAGCACAGAGAATTGTCAGGTGGGTTGGGGGCTGAGACAATCCGGCAGGCTAGTGCTGCTCACTGGTGCAAAAGCATTCTTAGCAGTAAGCCAGTAGAAATATAAAGGCTTAAAGGTTGGGTCCTCAATTTTAATTCAATGTGGTTATGTCAAATTCATCTAGCTCAATTTTGAGCTCACTGTCCTCTAGTTGTTCATTTAGTGTATGGTCAAAAGAAAACCACTGTCCTGACTGTAGATGGGAAATAAAGTTCGGACCAATCAAAACACTATTCTAGCCTCTCAACCAGGAGCATTGAAGGAAGAGGTATTTGCTTGCCTGGTGAGTTGAAATATCTACAATCCTTTGCCGGGATCAAGGACTACACCTTGAAGAGAGCAGGACAAAGAGAAAGCAACATACGTCAGTTGACTGTATTAAAGACAAGATGAGAGAGTGAAAAATAACACAAGGTAAGAGACACCTTTTTTTGTGATTACACAATTAAACACGCGCTGACCTGTATTCAGCATAACTCTTCAAGAATTTGTCTACCGTTGCTTCTCTTTCCCTGTTCAATTAAAACCCAGCAGAATGCAATCTGTCTCACAATCTGGTCTCCTCTTCTGTTCCACACTTGTGCATACTCAAACTGTTGGGACAGAGCTCAATATACATTTTATTTTTAGTTTCCAAATGGAACTTTTCACCCCTCCAAAACAGCCCAGACACAGATTTTGAGGAATCTATTTAGTTTTTGATTGCAGTCCTGGTCCTCTCTGGCATTTTGGTTGAAGAGTGGATAAATAAGTCAACTTAATGATGGATGACTGATTTAAAACATTTCTAAAGAATAATAATCACCTCCAATTACCATCATCTTGTACTGAGATTCCGTTTAAAAGCTCTGAATCATCATCCAAACGTCCCCTCTCTTTCCCCACCCCCAAGTCACGACTCGGCTCAGCTCTGTCCTGCTTCCCGGGTCTCCTAACCGTGCTCCTAACCACACTCGCATGGCACGGCCAGTGATGAGCACGAGTCTCCAGGATAGGCACTGAAATAGCCAGCCATCTCTTGGCCGTTCGTTTCATCTCCTCCGGCCCTCCGCTCCTTTCCTCATCTCTCTCTCCGAGGCGGCCCTGTCTGCGTAAATTAAGTTAGAGTGACACAGACGTGGCCTGCCTTCAGGATCCAACGAGGTCTTCCTCGGCCACCCGTCAAACTGTACACCTGCTGTGCTCTCAGTGCCTCATCGGTGCGTGAGGACCATCGCCCATGGAAAAGAATGACGACGACGACGACAACCATTTGACAACACTTAACACACCCAGAGCAGAGCCTAACCCCAAGTCTAAATTAACGCCCCTTCCTCACCTTAATCTACTTCCATGTCATTTTGAGTCGACTTTGTGTGCCTTCGATGTTGGCTACGAAAACGCGCTTTAGCAACAGACATCTTCAGTATCATATGAAACTACAATAACCAACACATTTGACCGACTGAAATCTAACCTCTTCTCCACATAATTGCTGGACAATTATGTAAAACATGTGCTTGCTAACCCAACAATATGTTGAATGTCCCTCTGCTATCTTCAAATTGAGTTTACATTTAGAAATTAATACTTTGTTTAATTTTTGGAGCACTAGAGCTTAGTTTTGTGTAAGCAAAGGACACCAATTAAAGAATAACTATACAAGGAACACTATAAAAGGTATTGGAAATGAAGGGTATAGAAAATAAAGAAAGGAAAAAAAAACATTATGCAGTAAAGCTCTTCTCTCCATCCCTGCCCTTCACAGAGAATGTAATTTGCCTCCATCTCTCTCTCTCTCTCTCTGAAGCACAGAGGCAGTGTCTGTCGTGCTGTCTTCCTTCTTTCTTTCTTTCCGTCTGTCTCCGAGGCGGGGGCAGCTGGACTGCTGACAGAGAGTGAAGTGGGTGGGTGAGTGGAGGTTTCTGGAAGGGCGGGCGGAACGGCGCTTTCTTCATTAGTGTCCCTGGGCTTGCTGTCAGAGCAGCGTGGTCTGGATAGAACACAGCCCCCCATCAAAACACAAGGATATATGTTTAGGCATTATTAAGATGATTGTGCTTGCTATGGAAGACCACAATGAGAATGATTAAGCTGCCTTTAAACCAGACCTTATTTACAACTGTTTAGCATAATAACCAGCAGATGTAAACTGATTATGAGGGTATAGTAATTCTGAATTAGTGTGTAGGTCCCTCTTACTGGCCAAGCCTCCCATCATATGACTGTGTGAATTACAATAATTATTGTATTCTAGTATTATTTTCCACTCAACCAACAATGATACTGGCTACTGGCTAGAGTACTAAGGTTTCTCTTGGGACTGGAATCTGAATAGCTTTTGGACATGCTATTTCCAGCTAGTCGGCATGGATACCCTGTCACTTACCCACATACAAGGGCTTCCTAATAATTTTCATAAGCAGACCTTCACTCTTATTATTTTAAGTTTACTAAAGGTTTACATTCATGACATGAGCGTACGACGGGAAAATGATGTCTAGATACCTATTTTCTATACCTTTGAGGAACATTGTGTGAGAATGAGTATGAGCGGTGTATAAAGGCTTGTCTTTAATACATTCAGTAACACTGAGCATAATTTCTACCTGCACCATATCTCCACTCCCCTTAGCGTACTTGCACACATTTTACACCATTTCCATGTAAAAAAAAAAACCTTCTGATTGCATTTTAAAGTAGTCCTGTGGTACAACCAGTATGTAAGAAATCACCCTGATTGAGTCAGTAATTGATTGCACTCTGATTTAATTAAAACACGAAGACATGAAACGAGTGAGCTGTGATTTTTTCCCTTCTTAACAAAACAAAACAGAAAAAGGAAAAGTATATAAAAAAAGTTCATCAGCCCTTCTACCTGCAGTTAATTACTTTCCATTTAGCTATTGGCAGTGTTCCATTATCACAGTAAGGGGGCCCACGCTGGCTGGCGGTGTGAGTGTGGTGGAGGAACAATCCAACCTCTTATTAACCACCCCCTCCAAAAAGACCCGTCAGGGAGAGCAGAATGCGCCCACATGAATGGACCTTGATTAAATGACGGAAGAGGTGAATGTTAAATGAGGCTGAACACATTCAACCCTCGCGAAACTCTACAACAAAAAAGGAACATTTAAAACACACACACAAAAAAAAATCCCCTACACCTTTTGGACAAAGAAGTGAGAATAAATAATAATAAAGGGGTATTCTACGACACTCCAAACAGACCAAACAACACTGCATTTGAATGGTCAAAGCAATTCAAATCTCTAGCCCGCTAAAGGGCTCACCAATCAAGACTTTATTTTCCCCGCTCCCCCCTGCGCTGTACTGCATACACACAGAGGCTGGAATCCGATGAAATACAAATAATCTCATTGCAAATGACTTTGGAGGCCATTGTTAGGGTCCTGAGGGGAGATTGCTGGGCTCGGCCGCCCAGCAGATCTCCCACAGATTAATGTAATTGGAATCCAGTCCTACTCGAACGATGACTGTAATTATTATTTATAATACAATAAACAACTTGATTGTGGGCGAGATGTTTTAATTTGTTTCCTCTCTTTCTTCCGTCTCACTAACTCCTTCTAACCCCCAGCTGGTAACCAGGCAGAAAATGAGGCAGCCACGGGCTCATAGTGTTCAGGGTTTTTCCTGCATAGAGAAAATGCAGGCGCGCGCCGAAGCCGTTTTGCCTAGCGCCTATGAAAAATCCCGACCGCCTAAAGGCAAAAAAAGTGCGCGATGAAAAAAAAAAAAATCATCTATGCGTCAGGCATGCAATGCCTGTCAGGGAATAGGTTCTCAATATTATGTTTCAAGAGTCCTACAGCTGAATTATCGTTCTGCTTTGATCAGTAAACGAGTTGATAAGTGTGTCTTTTTCTTGGCTGATCAACACGCAACTGTGAGTTGCGCGAATGGACAGAGCGGCCAGCTGCCAATCACTCAATCTGCGTATGCATCCTGACTGTCAGTCGGCGGTGATTTTGAGCATAACATTCCATTTTCGGTATTCATGGCTTTCAATTTAATAAAATATCTGTTATGTTGAGGACCTAATGGATTTGTCTATCCGTTTGAACGAGTAACAGTAGACTCTGTGACCTCGGGAGAGGCAGACAACCGCATTTGTTTATCAATGAAAGCTCAGCTCGTTCTGAGGAGATTTGTGTTGCATCTCGAATATAATTCAGGGCTCTCAAGTGTCACGCATTGAGCGTGACAGTCACTAATTTTGGTCGTCTTTAATCACGCACTCCTGCCACACATCGTATTTCTCACGCTGAAAAAAAACTCTAAGCTATTTAATGTGCCGCAGCGCGCAAACATGACCTGGCCACGCTGCCCTCACCATGGAGGAATCAAGCACGTCTCCCCGAATCCACTGTAGTTCTGCCGTGAGGTGCCACTTATCAGCCTATCCAAAAAAAAGAAATGGCCTTCACAATAGCCAATCAGAAAAACCGTATCTTTTGTATCTGTTGTATCTGGGTAAGATTTAATCCAGCAACCAATGAAAATAAAGCATCCTGGAATTGCGCGCAATTGATCTTCTAAAAGCTTCGTTCACCTGAGGAAACCACTAGAGCTCCGAGCATCAGTCTTCTACAAGGAGTAAGTCGTCTCCTGTTTTAATGTGACGACAAATTCACAATGGTTTGACACAAGCAATGACAACTTGACTGTAGTTAGAGACTGCAGTTAGAGACTATTTCCCAGATAATTACCATCGGTTTTGTAGCCAACACACTTATAGGCTACATCCTGCCTTTTCACTATAGCTTTGACTCTGAACTTCGTTAATAAATAGTATTATTCAGACTATGTCAGTCTAGGAGACCATATGTCCGAGAAACATGAAAGCTGCTACGGGGTTGCACAAGGGAGCTGTTTAGGTCCATTGCTCTTTTCTCTTTATATGTTACCACTCAGTGACATCATCAGAGAACATAGTATAGATTTTCATAGCTATGCGGATGACACACAATTGTATATTTCCGCTGAGCCAAATGATGCAACAGCAATAAACTCCATTACCAACTGTTTATTGGCAATAAACAAATGGATGAACAATAACTTTCTAAAACTCAATGAGGACAAAACTGAAGTCCTACTTATCGGCCCTAAATTAAAAAGAGAGATGCTCACCAAGAATCTAGGAGGTTTATCCCGGTGGATTAAACCTGAGGTGGTTAGTCTTGGTGTCACCCTGGACTCAGATTTGAATTTCAACTCCCACATTAACAAAGTCACCAAAACAGCTTTCTTTCACCTCAGGAACATAGCAAAGGTACGATCATTCTTAAACCAAAATGATGCCGAGAAGCTTATTCATGCTTTCATATCGAGCCGGCTAGACTACTGTAATTCACTTTTTACTGGTCTTCCCAAGAAAACAACTGTAAGACTCCAGCTCATTCAAAATTCTGCAGCTAGACTATTAACCAAAACTAAAAGGAGAGAACACATTAGTCCTGTCCTTGCTACTTTACACTGGCTTCCTGTTACCTTTAGAATTGACTTTAAGGTCCTCCTCCTCACATACAAAGCTCTAAATGGACAAGGACCTAGCTACATTGCTAACTCTCTTACTAACTACATACCAGCTAGAACACTGCGATCATCAGATACAGGTCTGTTACAGGTCACCAGAAGCAGTCATAAGAAGATTGGAGATGCAGCCTTTGTCAACTACGCCCCAAAATTATGGAACACATTACCCGTTAATATTAGGGAAGCAAACACGCTAGACACCTTCAAAAGGCAGCTTAAAACCTATCTTTTTACCAAAGCATTTTATTAATTTTATCTGGCACTTTTTATTTCTCTGTTCTCTTTGAAACTGTTTTAAGGGTTTTATGACTTTTATTACTTTTACTATTTCTCTGTAAAACTGTTTTGAGGGTACCATGGCACTGTCGGAAACCATATTGTGGCTCAATATATCACATATTATTCTCAGAGATATTTCCATAACAAATGTTCTAGTCCCCTAGGTGCAGTCACCTTCCTTAAGCCTGTAAAAGAGAGCTAGTGTCTCTCCCGAAGCCCTGAAGTGCGTTCGGTGGAAGAAGACGAAGAGGCCTCTGAAGGAAGGGTATAGAAGGAAGGGTGGCCTTTGGCCGGGGAAACATAGCTAGGGAAAATATTTAATAGGGTAGGTCGGAATCTATGGAGCAGCACTATGGTTTCGACTGCGCTAAATACCAGGCAGAAGGGTTTTATTACTTTTATTATGATTTTAATATTTTAAGCCTATCGGAACATCAGGTTCTGATACGATGTTGACCAATATTTTATTGCTCCTGCTGCTTGCTCTTATTGATTTTATGTAAAGCACTTTGAATTGCAACTCCTGTACGAAATGTGCTATATAAATAAAGTCTTACTTACTTACTTACTTACTTATTAGTAGGCCTATTAAAGATATATGTAGGCTAAAATTACCATGAACTTGTTAAATCATTTTACCAGGGCACCAAAAGGCGGAGGGTGGAATGTTCACAGGCTGGTTGTGACCTCTGTACCTGACTTTAAAATAAAATAAAATAAATAATATTTTCCCTCAATTGAGTCCTCCTTGGTTTACACACATCAGCACTTTACCATAGCCTCCATTATTTCTGAAATGGTGAAAAAAAAGTACATAAATATCTACTAATAAGCTGTCACGGTTACGCGCGCACATTTTTTTGGGGGGGGGAGCACCGAAGACCCATTTCGAGTGTTTGGAGCTTCATTCACAAAGCAAGGCCAGGAGTCGCTGACTAAATGAGAAGTGATTCCTCTGTGCCCGACTCCTGGTGGAAGACAGATTTGAACGTCACAAACTGTTCTCCTTTTTCTTTCTTTCTTTTTTTTTAAATAAGCCTACAAAATGTCCCTTTCGGGTCTAACAGTATTTCACCAATAAAACATTTGCATTGTTTTTAAGAGTACGAAAGAGGAACATTTTTATTACGGCCAAGAAATACAGTATAGAAGTACAGAAACAGTGAAATTACATTCAGATGTAGCTATTGGGCATGATTTTTTTTCCTGCACTATGTTGGGAGTGTGCCCACGTCTGTAAACTTTGACATGATCACGGCTAAGACATGCAGGGATCCCATAAAAATTGCATTTAACAGGCCAATGCACACATACATATGAGCACACACACAAATTACAACCCCCCCCCTCAGACCCCCCCCCCCCCCCCCCCACACACACACACACATCCGCACACATGCACACTAACACATACAGCAAGGAACATATCAAAACCAAAGCAAGATGACATTTCAACGACAAGCAGATCTAAATATCATTATAGAGAAAATACAAACCGATATAATATGTGTAGGAGGAAGAGTGCCTGAAACAGCTTTAGGAGATAGAAAACATTCTCGGCATAAATGTTACATTTTATTTTCATATAGTCATATTTAGACATAAGATAAGACAATTAATTAAAAAAGATCTGAAAGATGTGAAAGGTTTAAGAAGCATTGCATAGAATTTTTTGTTTAAATATAGAAAGGAAAAATTATTTTTCTTTTGGTTATACAAAAACACTCTTAATGTATGATTAGGCATATATCTCTTTATATACTGAAAGGGAAGATCATAAGTGTGTTTAGAGGTTTGGATTAGAAGTGCTTTGTTTACTGTGCCACATAATGCACACTAGAGAGTGGACCCCCACCGCCCTCACTAAGACTCTCCATGCTGGACTGCGTGAATAAGCAGGAGGGATGTCCTAACAGATGACATATATTTCAGCGATGCTTGTGTAAATTCCCTTCATCACCGAGGATCCTCACAAGTGTGTATCCTGTGTGTGTGTGTGTGTGTGTGTTTATGACCTGCACTGCTGAACGCACTGAGAGGGCCAGTCATTTACAATCATTGGAATGAAGCCGGAGTGACAATGCACAGCATCTCCTGGGACCTGTTTCTATAAGCCCGCTGCCCTTCACATCACCATAAAGAGCTGTGCAGGGGAAGCACTCTCATAAATACCACTGAGACGCCATCAGTCTATCAGGTGCGGGATCCTTCCCTTCATTGCCAGTGTGTGTTTATGACACGCACACGCCATCATGTTGCATTTTCACACAGGCTTTATGGAATGAGATCAATTTTCCTCTCTTACGGCCAACACGTGCTGCCTAAGAAGCTGGCAGTGGTTAACCTCTGGGATTGTCTTTAGAATGTGTGTGTGTGTGTGTGTGTGTGTGGGGGGGGGTTGATTACTGGGACTGCTCCTGTATCTCACAGCACAGACTAGAACTAAGATATGGAGGGTTTATGGAGATGTTCCCACATGAGAAAAGGAGACAGGAGAAAGACCAGACGCCCCCTAAACACACACCCAGACACACACACACACACACACAGACTGGACAAACACACAAAGACACACACACTAAGCAGAGCTGTGTGGAGAGCCTAAACAACTGAAGCACTGCTTGGGGACTGAGGGGGTTAGAAGTCAAGGGGGGGGTGTCAAAGGTGATGAGCCCTACCCCCCCCTGCTCACAGGGCCCTCAGTCGAGCCAGCAGGGCCTCTACGTCTGTCTCTCCTCCATTGGCGAGAGGGGCTGATTGCGAGGCGTCGCTCTCCCTCTCCTTCTCTCGCTCCCTCTCCCTCTCCCGTTCCCGCTCCCTTTCCTTCTCCCGGTCGGCACGCTGGGCTGCTCGGCGGGGCTCGGCCTCCTGATGGGGCTCCCGGGCGGTAGGGGGCCGGGAGGAAGAGGTCAGCACCATGTTCTGCCGCGAGCGGGACCTCTGCAGGGCGGGCCTTATGTTTTCTGCAGGATGGAGAGAGAGAGGGAGAGAGAGAGAGAGAGAGAGGGAGAGAGAGAGAGAGAGAGAGAGAGAGAGAGAGAGAGAGAGAGAGAGGGAGAGAGAGAGAGAGAGAGAGAGAGAGGAGGAGGAGAGAGAGAGGAAGGACAAAAACAGAAATAAGAGAAACCATTCAATTATATGAAGAATAACTCAGCAACTTTGGAAAGTGAGAGCAAGAGCTGAAGATGGAGAGAGTGAGAGAGAAAGAGGGAGAGAGAAAGAGGGAGAGGATACAGATTCATCTGTTGAATGGGAATGAGACAAGAGGCAGGCGAAGGAGGAGAAACGTGCCACTGAAGCAGACACGCAATAGCAACGACTGGATCAACTTAACAATCAAATGGAGCTGTACCCTGAGCACAACAGTAGACTTCTTTCTCTAACTCCCAAACAAACATCATCATCATCATCATCGTTTCCACTTTGGTGCCAACTCTGCTTTTTGCCTATACCGCCCCCTTTCCTTGTCTGTTCTGTGTGCGCTCAGTAACAGCATGTCGCTCTAGAAGTCTCTGCAGGGTAGGGGGAATGACTGACAGCCATCTTGACTTATCGGAGGCTGCAGACTGAGGCACTCGTCCCGTGATGAAATGGATCCTACTGATTGACTTCTCCCCAACAGTGTCTGACAACCCCCCTCCCTCCCTCCTCCCTCTCTCCCTGAGCACCAACCCCCCCAACCCCACACTCCGGCCTTCACCCCCTCCACCTTCATCCTCTTCCTCCTCTTGCAGCTACCCTTCTCTTCTCTCTCCTCCCTCCTTTCTCTTCCCTGTCGTCTCTCCTCAGTGGCGACAGAGAGGAAGCAGCAAAGCGCGCGATATGAATTACAATCCCCTCCACAGATCTTTAAACTCTATCAGCGTAAAAGCAAAGGGAGAGAGAGAGAGAGAGAGAGAGAGAGAGAGAGAGAGAGAGAGAGAGAATGCTGGAGAGACTGCAAGCAGGAGATCCATATTCATGTGACCTTGAGCTGTGTGTGTGTGTGTGTATGTGTGTGTGTGTGTGTGTGTGTGTGTGTGAGATATGGGCGACAGTCTGGTGAGTTCCCTGGCCCAAGCATTTTATCGTCTCATCAGAGCGGGATGCCATGACAGCTACCCCGTTTAGCATTACCCAACCCTGGACACTCACACAAACACACACACACCCCCTAACGCTGATGGAATTGCTCTACACTTCACAAACACACCTAGCCAGTGCGTCTTAACTACTGAGAAATAAAACTACACACACACACACACACACACACACACAAACACACAAACACACAAACACACAAACACACAAACACACCTCACTACATCAGCCCATCTTTTAAACACACCTCACTACATCAGCCCATCTTTTCGTCTTTAGAATATGTCTGTTGCACCCACAGCGGTCTTATGCAACACACAAACTCGGCTTCTTTTATCTTCACAATACGTCCCCACATAAACACACACTTGTTAACACACTAAAACACGGGCATGTGTGTATGTTTTCTCATTTACATAATGAGGGGCTTCTGTCTTTCAGCAAAAGTGTGTTTTAAAGTGTGTCTGTGCGAATCCAGATCACGCGCTAACGAGGATAGTTTGCACCGCCGCCAACCCGGAGAACCTACCCGCTTGTGAAACTAAAGTGCAACACCCACTCCCCTGCACACACACCCAACCATATGCAAACACACACACACAGACACTCACACGCACATACACTCACACAGTCACACGCACATACACAGGCACTCACACAGCCACACGCACACACACACACACACACACACACACACACACACACATAACAAAGATCTCACAACTCATCCCTGTTCTATTAGAAGCTAGCTCATTTGTGGATGAGTGGATGGAAATGAGGAGAGGAGGAGAGAAGAATGGGCTGATGAAGTGAGATGTATGTGTGTGTGTGTGTGTGTGTGTGTGTGTGTGTGTGTGCGAGTGTGTGTGTGTGTGTGTGTGTGTGGCGGGTGGGCGATGCTTCTGACGGGCCACCGGCCGCTGTTTGCATTCTCTGCTGCACTCTCATTACCGTGCCGCTCCCCCCCGTGGCCAGCACCTCGTTTGTCACCGCCTGACACCTCCTGCCCCGCGCGCAAAGCCATGCTCATTAGTCTCTCTACCTCTCACTCTCTTTCTTGCTTTCTCTCTCTTTGACACACAGCCTCTTCCGTTTCTTTGCCCCCCCCACCTTCTTTTGTGCGCTCAGGTGTCTCAGGTCTTTT
Organism: Sprattus sprattus; assembly: GCF_963457725.1. NCBI lineage: Eukaryota > Metazoa > Chordata > Actinopteri > Clupeiformes > Clupeidae > Sprattus > Sprattus sprattus. The sequence goes on along the minus strand of NC_137922.1, from coordinate 13,581,600 downwards.
CTTTTTCAGCGACTGGCTGTCCCCCATCTCTGTTAGGGACTTTTTTTGCTTTCTTCATCTCTCACTGTCTACGTCGGGCCATCATCATCATCAGACGGCTCTCTTTCACTCCTTTGCCCAAGTTGTGGCTTAGCCCACTCGCTATCTCTCTCCCTCACTCTCTCTCTCTGGTTCATATCCTCGGGCTAACCCTGTTGATCGGCGATGGCCGAGTGACTGTGTGTATGTGTGAGAGAGAGAGTGTGTGAGAGAGAGATAGAGTGTGTGTGTGTGTGTGTGAGGGCCGGGCGTTTCTGTCTTAATGAAAGTTTAAACACAGGGTGTGTGGCGCCCCTTAATGACATGCCTGTCCAGTGCTGATTACCCCCTTTCAGTAACCCAGGGCCCACTATTACTCACAGAGACAAACAGAGATACAGATGGGGACAGAGAACAACACAGAGAGAGAAAGGAAGGGATCAAAGAAGAAAAAAGAAAGATGGAGGGGTCCACAGCCCTTCGCAGATCACATTTCATCCCCAACTGAGTGGAGAAGTATCCATCCTGTGCGGTGCTGCTCACAGCCCTCCCTCGCTGTCTCTCTCTCTCTCCACAGGTCTCTTGGTCTCTCTTTCAACCATGTGTGGCCTTTTGTGGTAGCATCTGCCTGTTCTGTTCCCTGGCAGCGCTCTGGCTCAGTGGCCGCCCTGTTGCTTTAGCGGAGCAGCAGTGACAGTGGCATCGGCGGCAGCAGGGGAGCCGGCAGAAGAGCAGGGCCGCAGACGCACAGTTGGACGCGCTCAAACCAAGTGCTTGGCTCACACTTGCTCCAGCGATTCGCCCGAGCAGATGACTCCTCTATCTCTTTCTCTGTCCTCGGTCTCACTCCCTCCCTCACTCATTTGCGCTCTTTTCTTCCATGTCTTCCTCTTCCCCGCTTTCTCTATCGTCGCTCAGCCCCCCCCCCCCCCCCCCCCCTTTTTTGCGATCTGGCAGGCAGGTCCCTCCACCCAACCAGCCTCCTCTCTCTGTCACGGTGAAAATCACAGCCAGCGCCTGAACATGCTAACAAGCCAGACAAACTGCCAAACGGCTGAAGCCATGCTTGTTTCGCAGCAACACACACACACACAATCATGTTTACGCCTACACCCTCACCAATACGTACATACACACGCGCACACCTGTGCTTGTCCACACACACTCACCCACCCACTCTTATGCACACATGCAAAGTGTGACAAAGATACAAAAAAAAACCTGTGCCTCGGCGCATCCAGCGGCGTTGGAATATTACCTCTGTGCTTCAGTGTAATCTCTAATAGGGATGACATTCTCACCATGAGCGTTCCTCATGGCAGACATTAGAGGCTTCTCCTCAGGCAGCCGTCTCTGTCTGTCAGGCTGCATCTCCTCTCCACGCTCCCCGGCCTCACAATGAGCCACGGCAGAGAGAGAGAGAGAGAGAGAGAGAGAGACGGAACAGAGAGAGAGGGGGGAAGAAGGATGAGGAGCGGAGAAATCTAAAGGGCATTGAGTTTGCCGTGTGCTTGAAATCTGAGGTGTGTGTGTGTGTGTGTGTGTGTGTGTGTGAGGGAGACGGAGAGAGTGAGATGGTAATGGTACAGACACAGGCTGGCGGTGGCGGGAGATTGCCTTCGAGTTGTCAGGCGGATTTCTTGTCTGCTTGCTGATGAGCGAGTTACTGCTGGAATGGGCCTATGGGGGACTTACCGCCTTGCCTTGCCTCACCCAGAGAGAGAGAGAGAGGGAGGGAGAGGAGGGGAGGGGAGAGTACAAAGGGGCATTTTATGTTTATTTAGCCACAAACTCAGAGAGTGTGATATAAAGTAAGACAGGAGGAGACGGCTGGTATTATGAATAAGTATATAATATTCCTGGTCTAATACACACACACACACACACACACACACACACACACCTACTTCTTGAAAAAGAGAGAATGTGAGTGGTGTGTATGTATGTATGCATCTCTATGTGGGTTTGCTCATGTATGCGTCTATGTGTAATGTGATGAGATGAGTTCTGAGCACTGATGAACCGAAGCACAGTCTGTAGAGTGGGTGGAGAGCACTTCCACCACAACGATGCGAAAATGCGTGAGACGGAGACCAATCTGACTGTGTGTGTGTGTGTGTGTGTGCATACGCATTCAAGCATGTGTGTGTGTGTGTGTGACCATCAGACTGTAATTACATTACTTCACGCAAAGGAAAGGGTCGCAGCGTGAGAAAAAAGGAGTGAAAGATTAATTGAGAAGAGGACTCATAAATCTGTTTGATCTGGCTGTTGCCCGGTACTGTCTGTCTGAAGGACTAGCAGAAAGATGACCTGCCCCATTAGCTCAAACACACACACACACACACACACACACACACACACACACACACACACACACACACACACACACACACACACACACACATTAATTAAGCTGTAATTAAGGGTTTCATCTGAGCAATGACTCACACAGACACGGAGGTACACTTACATCCTGTCCCGCCCCATGACTGACAATTAAGAACGGGCTGAGACTACTATAAAACAGAGATGGGAGGAGAGAACAAGTTCTCCAGGACGGCCATCAGTACACGTGTGTACATGACCACAACAGGACAGAGGTGAGAGGGTGAGAGAGAGAGAGAGAGAGAGAGAGAGAGAGAGAGAGAGAGAGAGAGAGCGAGAGAGAGAGAGAGAGCTTTGGCGATGGAAATGTTATTGTGTCATGCTAATAAATCTCACTGAATTTGATTTGATTTGAAAGACAGTGATGGTGAAAGAGCAGAAGAAGGTGAACGGAAAAGAAGAATGAGAGGAGAGGAAGAGTAGTTTGTGTGAGTAGGGGCTGAGATCCTCTTGAGGGATGGGCTTGTTTTCCTGTGTGTGTGTGTGTGTGTGTGTGTGTGAGTTGGGGGGAAGAAAAGAGAAACCTGAGCCTGTGCTATTATAATTCATATCAAAGAGCCGGCGCGGCGTGGTTCGGCGCAGCTCTGCCGGGACCAAATGGTATTCTCATCATCAATCTCACACCACGTCTTTGCTGAAATACAGAAAGAGAATGGCTAATGCAGTTGGTAGGAAAACAGCATAATTTAGAGAGGGTGTGATTTTCACTGCGCTGATTCTTTGTGTATGTGTGTGATGGAGAAGGAGGGAGCGAGGGAGGGAGGGATACCGAGACCGAGAAGGAAAGGACGTTTTTCTTTTTTTTTTCTCTACCAAGGTGTTAGGGACCGCACTGTATATGTGAGAGTGTGTATATGCCTGTGTGTGAGAGTGTGTGTGCGCTCCTGTATGTGTGCGAGACTCTGTATGTGTCCGTGTGTGTGTGTGTGTGTGAGAGAGAGAGAGACAATTTGTGTTAATTGGAGGTCCTTCCTGGAGAGAGTGCAGTATGTAGTGCTAATCCCTCTGAAAATTAATTAGAAATTAAAATAGCTTAATGCCTCTTTGGATGTCATCAGATTATGTTTGTTTAGGAGATAAGGCGAGCGGGGGAAGAGCGACAGTAACGCACTAATCAGATACACTGTTAAAGCCACCCTTAGATTACGCATCTGCATCTGACAATTACTAAACAGTAGGCTGCAGGCTAGCAGCAATAAACCCACAAAAAAACAAAGGAGAATACAAACAATCCGTGTGTGTTTTACATCAGTACCACTTATAGATTGAGGCTAAATGCCTGTGTGTGTGTGTGTGTGTGTGTGTGTGTGTGTGTGTGTGTGTGTGTGTGTGTGTGTGTGTGTGTGTGTGTGTGTGTGTGTGTGTGTGTGTGTATGTGTGTGTGTGTGTGTGTGTGCGCGCGTTTGTGTGTGTGTATAACATGCAATAGAGTTTCTCACCCTCACACATGAACAGAGGACTGCACATACATGCTGACAAACACACACAAGAGGCAATTACACACAAGACTCAACTCCCTTAGATAAGATGGGCACTCACACATTAACAACCTAAGCACCCACAATTAGACGTGTGATTCTTCAAATGCATTTTCATTCACGCACACACAAAGACACACAGAGCTCTTCACAGTAAAACTGAAAATTCCGTCTCCTCCCACACACACAGACACACATACACACACACACACACACACACACACACACACACACACACACACAAACACACACACAACACACACACACACACACACACAGACACACACAGACACACACCAACCCTCAGCACAAAAGAGATATTGAGACTTCAGACACAGACAATGCTCCCGGTCTGAAGGTCTCTTTTGAAGTTCCACAGAGAAAGACACCGTAAAACTGGGAAGAAGCAGAGGAAAGGTAAAGTGGAGAGAGAAAGAGAGAAAAATAGCAATGGCACAGAAAAAGAAGGCTGAGCGAGACAAAAGGATGAACCCAGAGAAAAATGTGTGTGTGAGAGAGAGACAGAAAGAGAGAGAATGATTATAAGAAGGACATAGAGAAGGAGATGGTGTGTCTGTGTGACCCCTTCAATCTCCCTTCCTCCCTCACACACACACACACACACACACACACACACACACACACACACACACACACACACATACACACACAAACACACACACACCCACCCACACCTCAACCTGTTGCGGATTTGGAACAGGACAGTAATCGATTCTCTCCACCCCTCTTCTGTATTTCAGGGCCTGCTCTCATTCCCCCTCCTCCTCCTCCTCCTCTCCCTCCATGTCCCTCTCTCCCCACCTCTCCCTGTGCTGGGTGGGAGCAGGGCGATTGGGAGTGAGTGATTAGCACTGATGGAGAGTTAATCAGGCAGGTCGGCCCTGCGTTGGTGCCTCCATCAACGGCATGTCGCTGCCGCGATGACCCTGGCTCTGATGGGGGTGCAGATGGCCACCCCTCACTCACACAGGCGCACACACACACACACACACACACACAGGGCGCGCACACACTCTCACCCATGTTAGACTCTAATCGCATTTACACGCGAGGTAATGGGCTGAGCATGTCAACGTCGCACCCTGTGTTGAACTGGCGGGTCCACCTCTCTCTTCAGTTATCCATCTATTTCTGTGGCTCTCAGCATGGCTATGTCCTCACACACTGAACCCCTCCGTCTGTCCGTCTGCACCCCCAAATATGGGCTACATAGCAGCACAGCATGGGCTTTCAGTAGAGCTGTGTTCTTCTTTTCCTCACCACACAAGGGGGGGCTGATGTTTGATCTCCATTCTCTCTATGTTTCGGTGCCTGCAGAACGTGTTTGACTGACAAGAGACAGAGACAAGAGAAGCTGGGAAAAACAGATCTTGAGGAGATGACGGAAGGTCATGGGGTTCTGTACTTCTTCAGACTATATTAGTATTCACACAGAGACTCTCTCACTCACAAATCCCATTGAAAAGCATTAGGGTGAGAAATAGGGGACGTTAGCCTATATGTTTTGGGTGTTCTGACAAGCAAACTGATAAACGTGAACACCCGAGTTCAATCGATAGTCGTTTCTTTCTCTCTGTCTCTCAGCCATCACACCCTTGGCCAGCCGGCACTCTACCGTGGTCTAAGAGCTGGACTTCAGGTATGAGATGGTAGAGCAGCAACACAACAATCAGCTCTTACTGTTTTGGCAGCAACACAGTGGCAGGGACATGATTTTAATTACTATCCCCTAATAAGAAAGAGGCTGGGTAGGGGGAACATTTGCAGCTAGAGGCAGTCTATTTGTTCCGCAGCAAAATGAAAAATCTTTATATCTGATGTGTTGCTAACTTTTTAAATGGTGCAAAAAAACACCAATTTGTTTTGCCATTGTGGCTTTTCCCTTCGGTTTGATTCAGTCTATTAATCTGACACTGAGCAGTCCGGTCGCTTTTTTGCACAAATCCTCTCGGCTCGTCCTCTAACTCTCTCTCTCCCTCTCTACTTCCGTCAGTCGTGTAGGAGGGATATTGATCGCTGGTGTGGTCTGGTCCCTTGTTCCTCTCCTCACTGATACGCCTCTCTCTTAATCTCCCATTGCAGCTCTTTAGGTTAATGAGCTCACTGTGTGATGAGCTGCAGACCAGTCAAGGAGAGGAGGGGGAGAGGAGAAGAGAGGGAGCAGAAGAAAGAAGGAGTGGAGAGATGGGGGCAAAAGGAAAGGAGAAGACCGGACTGAAGAGGGGAGAGGACATGAATGGAGATGAGGAGAGGACAGACGTGAGCTTGGAATAAAAGCACCTGTGAAATGAAAGAAAGAATTAAAATTGAATTGGAAGAAGAAATGAGAGTAGAGGAAGAGAGGAGGAGAGAGGAGAGGAGCAAAGGAGAGAGAAATATAGAGCAGCCTGTGAGAGGTGAAGTACAGAAGTGAAGTAGGGGAGAAGTAAAAAGAGGGAGAGGAGAGGGGAGAGGACAGGAGAGATGAGAAGATGAAGAGTTATCCCGGGAAAAGTAGAACTGATGAGAGGAAGTGAACAGGGGATTGAGTTGCGATGCGAGGGAGCAAGTTGGTACGGGCAAAGTTTTGTTTCAGAAGTATGTTGACACCTTTGAAGAGGAGGGAATAGGGAGGGAGCTGAGAGAGAGAGGGAGGAGTGATTAGGACAGAGGACGCAGAAGAGAGGAGTGGTCCTGATGCTACTGCTGCGTCTCTCCATCCCCATCTCGTGCGCCAGGCCCCCTTTCATCCTTCAGCTCTCCAGTGGGCGCCAGGGGAAGCGGGTGGTTCGTGAGCGGAGTGTGTAAAGCTGCACGGCACCATGGGCATGGCTGCACCGAGGGCACCAAAGAGAGAGCGAACGGAGAGCGCAGCACGGGCATCATTCCCACCTGACCCCGTCCACACCAATCAAGTGAAAGTGCCACTGAGTCGAGCGATAGCCCGGTATTAACATGCGACTGAAACTGATAGGTTAATGTGTTAGAGGCCATGAAGAGTTTGGGTTTTGTAGAATTCTCATGGTGCATTAAGTTCCAACATCAATGGGGAAGTTCAAACTTGGACGCATTGTTTGAAAGTATTTTTTCTTAGGCCCCCCCCCCCCCCCCCCCCCCCCCCTCCTTTTTAAGGTTCTTTTCTACTTTTTGTCTTTCAAGTCGGACTGGGCTCTCCACCTTTCGGTCACAGTGGAGCGTATACAATGTGTGTTTGTATGTGTGCGTATGAGTGTGTGTGTGTGTGTGTGTGTAGTGTGTATTTGACGTCTCTCTGTATGCACAGCCTGACTTGCAAGACGCACTTATAAATTCAAAACAGCCGGGAGTCATACTCCATATTTCATTCAAGTTGAATATTTAAAAAGATCAACCCACTCAAAGCCCTATAAATCTTTCCTTCTGGAGCCTCTGTGTCCTAAAAATAAAAGCTCATCTGCCAGATCGCATCGCAGACGCCCAATTCAAACACCCCGGGCCTGGGCCCAGACAAGGAGAAAGGGTCATTCTCTTCAGCGGGCTGACAGCTTCAGATCTACCCCCCCCCCCTCCTCCTCCTACTCTTCATCTCTTCTGTGTTTTTAAGAAAAACACATCATTTCCACCAGCCGCTGTCACTGTCCATTTCTGATTTCTTTTTCCTCTGATAATGTCTGAATTAGCTGCAAAGAAAGAGAAGCTGTGAAGACTTCACAGCGGTGCGGAAAACAGAAGAATCCTACCCAGGATCTAGAATTCCAGAAAATAATCCAGAGAAGGTGCTTAAGGGCATGGGGCCGGTGGCATCCACAGACAGAATGCCCCGTAGCTGGCCAGGTGGGCACCGGCTCTTCCCCAAAGAAGTACTTTTACCGCCCCACGCCTGGTCCGCCTGGTCATCTCTTCCACTGAGTGGTATCATTAAGGCATCTGCTTGCAGCATCCGTGTGGGTGGACACACAGGCGCTCCTCTTCTCTCTGACAGTGACGGTGACACCTATATTATAAGCTGTCAATTATAGTACTCTCTGACCCTGAGTGCATCTCGACTGCTTGCGTCAGACTCTAACAAAGTGAATGGCGCTATTAAGACTTGTCGTCTGCTTATGGCGAGCGCCTTTACATGCTGAATAGTGACAAGAATATCATCATTACTACAACCACAACTGCTTCCACTACCGTCACTGTTGAAGTCAATATCCACAAAGCGAAAAAACATTTCTGGTATTTGATGCTCACACTATTATGGGAGACATAATGTATATGCTGTATAGGGGTGTGCCAAATAATCGTCATGACGATGCATCGCGATTCGAATTTTCACGATCTACTGCATCGATTGTTGACGCCAAGTATCGATTATTAATAAAATTTTTTTTTTTTTTTTTTTTTTTTTTTTAATTGCATGAATGGTTGGCGAACATCAAGCATTTCCGGCCGCGCGATACTGCGACAAGTCATTCATAAACAAAACATGCAGTGTATCCAGTAATAATAATATTTGTGTTAAGTAACCTCCAAAAGTCGTTTAAATGAATACAGCTATGTATGAACTGAGTTGCTTTGAGTTATCAATTGAACACACTATCCAGATCATACACAGCCAGTCAGCCACTGGTAATGGCTTCATTTTTTTCTAACAGTGTTCAGTGAAAATTCGCAACGCATCGCAATGCATTGCAATAATTCAAGTATCGCGATGCATCGTGATAGAATCGCATCGTGGCATGTGAATCGTGATACGAATCGAATCGTGACTTCTTTGGCAATACCCACCCCTAATGCTGTATGTCTGTATATATATATACAGTATATAGACTGTCTACTGCTGGCACTAGCGCTGATAAGAGCTCCAGAGCTGGTCTGCTGGATGAGGGGGATGTGCGTATCGCCTCTCTCTGGAGTCAGAGAGGTTAATGAGGTCTGAGCTATGGCCCCTGAGACGCCCATGACGCTTATGTGTGTTAAGCCTCCCACTCTCAGACACACGTCCCAGCTGTGTGTCTGTGTGTGTGTGTGTACATGTTTATGTGCACAAGCTTCCATCTCCTCCAGCCGACCCCCTCCTTATGAGTTAACCTCGTGGCCTGGCACGGGCAACCACCCAGGTGCACCCCATAGCCAGCCATTTTTTTTTCCTTTTGTCTGGCTGATGAAAAATAACAAGTCAGCATCGACCATGACAGTCACTGCTGTTTCATCACATGGGAGAGAACCCCCCCCCAGCCCCCGCCAATCCTGCCCAGGTCAGCAGGGTGGAGCGGAGCGAGGTGCAAGCGTGGAAACAAAAAGCGAGCAGTGGGGGGAGAACTGGCACGGTGAGGCAAAAGGTCTTGTGTTTATTAATTAAACTCCGGTGTGCCGTCGGAGAACAACGTTGGTGGTAGTGTTGGATCGGTGGAGGGGAAGAGGGGGGAAAGAGAGAATGGTTGCCGCTCATAATCTCTAATGAGTATTTTGGCACCGGCGGTAAAGGCGGATGCCTAGTGCGTTTACCAAAGGTCAGCTCTCATTGCCATTCTGACGGCACTCGCCCCGCCGCGCTCTGTGGCCGACGACTGTTATTTCTCTAATAAGAGAAACTAACGGCGCGTCCATATTTACCCTCTCTAATGGGGGGAAGATCTCCTGATGGTTCCGGCCAGGCGTGGATGCACCCGTCACAACAAACGTGTAAAAACGCCTCGTAATTAAATTACATAGTGGCTCAATGCTATGAGTTAGAGAGCTCTAAAATATAAATAAATTACGAAATAAAATAATAACAGTGATAATAAAAGAATAAGTGCATGGCGTAATGAACTGTTGTGAGTGCTGGTGTGATTATGTTGCTCTCTACCTACTGGTGTGGAGAACAACAGCTTTGTTTACACCTAAGGAACTAATGATGCTTATGAACTGCATAATAAGCTGCTACACAACTAAAGGAAATCCAAACACATGCATCAATACTTAAGTTTACATACTGTAAGCAGAATACTAAGCAAACACACACACACAATTCTGTAGCTGTGAGTGAGTATGGTCTATATACTGGATTAGTTTAACTGGCAAACACACACACACACACACACACACTAAGAATCTCCACTGGGAAGCTCTCAAAGCAGCTTCAGATCAAATCATGCGACCCGAAGGTGTTTACTGTGACCGGGCCACACACGAGCCTCTGAAGGTCATCCAATCACCCACACACACACAACTGTGTCCTACAGCCACTGACTATTATTAAGCTGCACATCAGGCCTTAATCTCCCTCTCGGTTTCACACACACACACACAGAGACACACACACACACACACACACACACACACACACAAAGCATCACAAAAGACACAAATTAGACCCTGCTTTTGCTCGGTGCCACCGAGAACCAATCTGGGGGTCCAGCTTGTACGTGCATCTGTGAACGTGTGTGTGCCTGTACACAAATGTGTGTATGTGCGCACTCTCTGAACCGGAGCAATTAAAAAGACACGCACCGCTACATCTCCCCTGTGTCTACAACACACTCTTCCTTTCTTCCTCCTGTTCTTATTCTGTTCCTTGCTTACGCCCTCCCTTTGACTTCATCCCGGGAGCTGCAAGTACTGCCTTTTGTGATGAGAGGTGTTAGCCTTGACAGGAATCACATCAATGTTTCACGATAATGCCATATTAGAAGCTGTATTATAAAAGAAGGAAATTCATGAATTCCAATACTGAGCTTGTCGGGGGGTATTCATTATGCCAGCAGCACCGGGACCCTAGAAGTGTGAGAGACATCAGTCAAACTAATGTCTCCCTCAGCGCTGAAGGGTGTGTTGGTGGTAGGAAATGGCTTGGCGAGGCCTTAGCTGTCAAAGAGATGCATAATCTTCTGCGCAGGGCGAGATTGCCCGGGGGGGGGGATTGGATCGGAGATATTGATCGGGATCAACTGAAACATTGAACACTTCTCTTGACCTTCCTTAACCAGGCAAACATGTGTAATTCAATTGCATCCACGTGTGTTGGTTTGGGGAGGGCCGATGGTCATTGGGGCTGCCATGGCCACAGGCCCTGGAGGAGTACTGATGAAGGGGAACCTAATCAACAGGATGAAGTGAAGCACAGCAATGGACAATATACGTGTGTTAGTGTGTGTGTGTGTGTGTGTGTGTGTTTGCAAATATGTGGCCTTGACACCCAAGGGTAGGTAGGTAATTGGACTGGAGGCTGAGGAGGACGTGTGTGTTGCTTTCAACGTCTCCTTTTCCGATACCGATCCAATACTGGGGTCCAGCTGAAACCACTTTACATTAGCAGCTTCTCTCTGTGCATTTATCACACAGGCTTCATGTCTTTGAACAGAAGACCGACGCCAAAGGACACGTTTTGAAAGCAACATCCTTTCTTCACAGTGCCATCTTATCTATACAGTGATGGGGGATCTCAGGCCTAGCAATTCAGCAATAATGAGTAGTTATAGCGGACAGTAGAGCGTATCCTAACAGATCCAAACGCATACACAACACAGCCTTTCCTTGACCTCAAAATAACCCATAACAAACTAGTGTCAGCACACACACACACACACACACACACACACACACACACACACACACACACAAACCCCTACATTATGATCCAACTGTCAGACCTGACCCTGAGAGGAGTCGGTCAAATGCTTCTGACACTGTTTTTCTGCCTGAGGCTTTGATTGACAGCTTGTATTTGTCCCAAGCCTGTCGCTATGATGATGCTAAAGCTAGGGAGAGCTGAGCTCATTCGACGTGTCCACAGTCATTGTAGTGTGATGGGGCCTTCTTCCTCTGATGTAGGATCTGTTCAGGGAACTCGCCTGGCATTTACGATGCATCTGTCTGAAGGTTGAGTGTGTGTGTGTGTGTGCGTGCGTGCGAGTGAGAACACAACACACACAGACACACTGGTCTCATTTCCAGAGAAGCAACATGATTCTATTTCATCTTTCTTTCTCTCCAACTCATTGTTTTTCCTTTCACTCTGCTCTCTGCTTCTCCCTCTTTCATTCTTTCCCTTGCTCTGATTTTTCAAATCTAGTAACAGACAAGTTCAGACATCAATGGGAAACAGACCCCCTGATGCGCACTACCTGCAATTACCCAAGCGACCCACAGACAAGGGAGGTAAATAACTAGCAAACGCACAAATAAATAAATAAATAAATATATAAAAACAAATAACAAAAGAACTCAGCAAGCACAAATAAGCAGATATGGCTAAGTGGAGTGGAGGCCTGGGAGACTCTGCTGGAGTCTATACAGCACATACACACGTGTGTGTGTGTGTGTGTGTTTGTGTGTGTCTAAGTTTGCATTGTGTTGTGTGTGTGTATAATGGTTCTGTGAAGCACTTGTTTGACAGCATGGTGGATATGGTGGTGTGGGTGCTGGCACAGTGTGTATGCACTGGCTTAATCCTACAACACTGTGAACTGACGGCAGGGTGTATGTGTGTCAGCACCTAAGCAGGCGGCAAGGTAGATCTGTGTATATCTGTGACTGCATGTGGTGTATTGTGTGGTGTTGTATTAGGAGGAAATTAATGAAAAAAGACAGGTTGAGGCAAGAGAGGTGGTGTGGTGTGTGTGTGTGTGTGTGTGTGTGTGTGTATTTTGGCAACACCACCGAGAAATTGTCAGGTATACACCGGGCGAGGTTCAGCCCTACACATGCAAGCATGTGTACCCCTGCAGAACATGTCTGCCATGAATCCTCACACATACAAGATTGGAAGATTTTTCCCTATCAGAGAAGATGAGGGAGAGCAGCCTCTCCAGCCACAGCCACAGGAGCCAGCCAAGAGCCAGCTTTGTGACAGGCAATTACTGGGAGAGAGCGCAGGGTCACTGGGATCCTCTCCTTCATCGAAAGATGAGGGGGATAAGGATGGATAGATCCCCGAGGAGGGTGTGTGTGGAGCCGCATACGGCCTCACACAGAAGGGGCTGGTGGATAAGGCTGATTCACCTACATACAGTTTGTGTGTGTGTGTGTGTGTGTGTGTGTGTGTGAGTGGAGTGGGTCAAGACTGTGGTGTAGTGGTGAACTGTACTCCCCCTGCGAGTTGTGCACAGGGAACCGTGTGTGAGGGTGGACGGCAGAGATGTGCTATGTTAAGAACACTCGCACAATCCACACATGGCAAAGCATTGCATTCAAGGTGGGCCAGTTCCTCAGGTAGCCCTCCATACATGTGAGGGAGAAAAGCATACGCTGGCAGCAGATGTGGTGGAGAGTCAGAGGGAGAAGACAGAAACGGGGGAGGGAAGAACAGAGAAACATGGAGATGTGGTCAGGTTACTGGGAGGAGGCAGTATGAATATGAGAGAGATGGATGACAACGGAGAGAGAGTGAGAAGGGAGGAAAAATGTAAGAAAGAAGCAGCAGGAGAAATGGAGGGATGAAAAAAAAGGACAGAGAGAGAGAGATTGGGTGGGTGCCAGGTAGGAGAGCCAGAGAGGGGTGAGTAGAGCTCGCTGGAGTGCCGTGGAGAGGCTCCCTGCTGCTCTTGATGGAGGCTCAGCCACTCATTGAGCCTATCCATCAGAGGCCCACGCAGCCACAGATCCACTCCGCTCTCCCTCTTCTGTACCCCCCTTCCCCTCCCCTCATCCTCTCGCCCCCTTGCTCCCCTCTCACACTCTTGCTCTCTCTCTCCTGCGTTCATTTCACGCCCCCATGTTTCAGTTTGTTCTCCTCCGTTTCAGCCGAACAGAACAGAACACCACAGACTTCCAGATTTAGGGATGATTTTATACTCCTGAGGTCTCAGTAAGGCAACGAATGAAAGCCGTATAGGCTCCAGACATACTGTACTGTGATGAACAGTTAATGAAAAAAAAAGTAATTGGCCTGCAAATCAGACGTATGATTTTTTTTGTCAAGTCCAACAGCAGAGTGTGGTGTCTTTGCATAGCTGTCAGTATTAGGTTTCAAGTTTGCAACTTCAGACAGGATGAGCTGTGGCGCATGGCGAGTTTTTGCATATGTGTGATCACTGGGGTTTCACACAGGAAACTGAGAGGAGAGAGAAAACACACACAAACACACACACACACACACACACACACACACACACACACACACACACACAAGAACAGCGAAAAACAAAACACCAGGCATCTGTAGTCCAAGTTTCTTGCTACAACCTCCATCCTGTTTGGATGTGTCTCTGTTTTTCTCTCTACTTTGAAAGAGATTTCGCTGCTTGTGAGGCACGGCGCGTGTCGTTACATTGTTGCGATTACTCGGTGCACGTTTTCTCTCTGCATGTTTAATCACAGCTCTCGCCGTGTGTTTCGGCTCCTGCCGATGCGCACATGGCCCGTGCACTGTGCCACGCAGGAAATAAAGCAAACAGCATTATTAATCGGCATTAAGCGGCAGGCTTTGGTGGCGCTGTGGCAGGTGACTGCATAACGCTCACTCGGGCCCATGCATGTGTAATACACGTAGCTGCTCTTTTGCTCTTTGGCGGCTGTGGCGCAGGGGATGTGTGCGAACCTGTTGGTGCTGTCCCACGTCGTGCGTTTCATTTAGGCTCGTTTGGAAAAGCAGTGTGGTCTTGATCACAGCAGCAGCAGCGGCGGCGATGGGGCCGTGTTGTGTGGCTTCGGCTCGGAGCCGTGAGCTCATAAAACCAATCACGCGCCGACCAAACTGAATGAAGAGAGAGAGCTAAAGAGAAAGAGATGGTTTGCTCTACAGATCATGCTTAAGCTGGGTACAGGCAGCTATGGTGCTGTGACCGCATGGTGAAAGATAAAAGAGCTTTGTATTCACAGGACATCGTGGGAAATGTAGTCCTCGTGGGAAATGCAGTGCGCCCACGTGGATGATGCCAGCCCTTGGGGCATTTTGGGGAGGGCATCGGTGGCTCTGGCTCTGGCGGGCGACTGCTGCAACTCGTGGACAAACCCCCCCCGGAGCCGTGCTAATGGGTCCCGTTTAGGAAATGCCAGCGTCGCTCAGCGTGGGCCCACAACAAAGGCTGACAATGTCGCCCGCCCGCCCCCCCCCCCCCCCGCCCAACCTTCTCCATTCAATCTCCCCCTCGTCCCCTTCACTCCCATCTCCTCCTCCTCTGCTCCTCAAGATCCCTGCGGAGGGGATGTATTTTGTGAAATGCCTCTCTGGTCTTTTGTTTGAGTAGAAAACAGCATCTTCCTCAGAGGAGAGGGGGGGGGGGGGGGGGGGGGGGCCTGTGCCGAGACTGTCACTCCTCATAATATGTCTACCTGACGACGACATGGATGGACATGGCAGAAAACAGAGGGGAAAATAAGAGGGAGAGAAAGAAAAGGGAGAGGGATCGAGAGTAAGGGGCTATAGAGAAAGGGAGAAGAAAGACTGAGGGCTGTAAGGTGCTGAAAGATAAAAGAATCATGGAGGAGGCATATATAGTTCAAAGTTCAAAGTACTTTATTTGTCATTGCCACAAAGACAACGAGACAGTAGAGGCAACCAGACTTCTTACACAGCTAAATAATAATAAATAACAATTAATAAATAGATTCATAAATATCATACATAAAATAATAAAAATAATAAATGCAATATATTTCCATATTAAAGGTGCATTAAGGATTAATAGCTATTCGCTAAAGGTATGCTAGCAGCTAAAACTAACGAAATCTCTTGAAATGTGCTGACTTTGACATTATGACAAACTAATTACTCAACGACTGTCCTTACACAGTCAAACATCAATCATGTGCAACACAAGACTAAGCAAGACGGCAAATAAGCTACTTACTAAATCGACAGAAGGTATTCAAAGTCTAGGGGTGTGCCAAATAATCGTCATGACGATGCATCGCGATTCTAATTTTCACGATCTACTGCATCGATTGTTGACGCCAAGTATCGATTATAAATGAAAAAATATATATATTTTTTTTAAATTGCATGAATGGTTGGCGAACATCAAGCATTTCCGGCCGCGCGATACTGCGACAAGTCATTCATAAGCAAAACATGCAGTGTATCCAGTAATAATAATATTTGTGTTAAGTAACCTCCAAAAGTCGTTTCAATAAATACAGCTATGTATGAACTGAGTTGCTTTGAGTTATCAATTGAACACACTATCCAGATCATACACAGCCAGTCAGCCACTGGTAATGGCTTAATTTTTTTCTAACAGTGTTCGGTGAAAATTCGCAATGCATCGCAATAATTCAAGTATCGCGATGCATCGTGATAGAATCGCATCGTGGCATGTGAATCGTGATACGAATCGAATCGTGACTTCTTTGGCAATACCCACCCCTATCAAAGTCAGGTCGGCGGGCATCGGCAGGCAAAACTACAGAAGGCAGTTATATGCCTATCGACCCTGCTATGCCATTGGCACGGACGCAATTCTCCATATTAAAAGTCATTGTAGCGCCCCAATTTTTTTTAAGCTGTTATTTTAAGGTTAAACTGCTTATCCTAACCCTAATCCTGAAGCATAATTGTTGCATATTGTGCCTTTAAGGTGCATCAAGTGTTAGAGTGCAGTCCATGGGGGGCGGGGCGGGCTGGGCCGGGGGGAGATGAAGGGGGGTGGGGGGTGGGGTGGGTAAGCTGTTGAGGAGCCTTATTGCACAGGGATAGAAGCTCTTTGACATCCTGGAGGTGCGTGCCTTTTTTGATCTGAACCTTTTCCCTGACGGTAGTAACAGGAACAGATGATGGGCAGGATGAGAAGGGTCTGTGAGGATGCGTTTAGAGCGCTGCAGACAGCGGGAGGAGGAGATGGACAAGATGTCGGGCAGCTCTACTCCAATGATCCTTCCAGCTGTTTTAATCAGCCTCTGGATGGCTGCCTGCTCCGCCTTTGTACAGCTGTAGGTCCATACATTCAGGCAGTATGTAAGCACACTCTCTATAGCGCAGCGGTAGAAATTATACAGCAGCCTCTGAGGAAGGTGTTCTTTCCTCAACTTCCGGAGGTAAAAGAGGCGTTGCTGGGCCTTCCCCAAAACGGAAGCTGTGTTTTTGACCCAGGACAACTCCTCCGTCAGTGTCAGACCCAGAAACTTTAGAGAGGTTACACGCTCAACCTCTTCACTGTTGATGTAGAGTGGGAGATGGTGATTATGCTGGGAAGACTTCCGGAAGTCAATGATCATCTCTTTTGTTTTGTTATATATAGGGAGGTAAAAAGAGGGAGACGGCATGAAAGAAGGAGACGGCAGATGGGGGGGTTGGTTGTTGAATGGGGATGTATGGGAACAGCATGAGAGGAAACGGGAGATCATTCAGACTCTTCTCCACAGGAGGAAAAGCATGGTAGAAAAGAGGTGCAGTGGGGTTATTCTTGACGGTTTGAACTCTCATCAAAGGGTGTTGCGACCTCATGGGGACCCCTTGCCGTTTTCAATCTTCGTTAAAGAAAACCACAAATACATACACACACTTCCTTTCACAAACACACGCACATACAATCCTCTCCTGGTGTGAGCTGAAGGCTGAGTCTTTGATTTGAACAGACGTGGCGAGAAAGAGAACCCTGTGTGTGTGGACATACAAAGCGCTGTAATCAACTCTTCAGAAATACACCTGAATATCACATTCATACAGCCTCAACTCTCTCTACCTCTCCCTCACACACACACACACACACACACACACACACACACACACACACACAGGATTAATACCTCACAGGGAGTGGGGTGGGATCGAAATACATTTGCGGGAAAATGAAATCAGTTTCGTCTGAAATCGCAAATCCAATCTTCGCCGCACATTCGCACACCAAAGTGATAATAGCGTTGCCATAAACCTTAAAGGCTTTTCCATCTGATTAATACACTGACAGATACAATGACTGCTTGAAAAGTACCTGAAATAAGTGAAATATTCAGGTGTGCACATCTCAGTCAAAGCACCAGTGGGACAGCGTAAGCAACCACCCCTTCATTAGTTGTTCTAGCCACATGCTATTACCTGTAGCTTCGAGGGACGAGATACACTATGCGGCAGAAAGTCCAATGTAAGCAAAGATCCACTGAGGTCCAAGTAGAACTATTTTATTATGAGGCAAGCCCTGCCATTTGGAAGTAGATGGTAGAATATATGGAATTCCATCAAAGGAGATGTTACATAACCACTCACACGCGTGTAAACAGAGATATGGAGAGAACTGATGTAGTTTTCTTCAATTGTTTTCCTACCAAGCGTTTCAATTCTGAGGACAAGTACTGTAGTCCAAGCGTTGTCCTGGTTTAAACTTCGTAAACTTTGATTCGATCCACTTGAGGATGATGGATTGTAACAATTAAGTAAGTAAGTAAGAAGAAATATAACAATTCATTTAATTAGTTCAAGGGGTTTTAGTCACACACACACAGCAACCGTGTAAGATGAGTAAGAAGGGGAGGGTCATTAGACAGCCTTCTGATTGGATGGAGTCAGAGTAGATGAGGTCATTTCATTGGGTTAAAGGGACAACCAGTTATGGCTTGAGTGGGAGTGTCCTAGTATGTTTTAAATATGAGCCCGCGGACTCAGCTCTGCAGAGATACTACCGGTCTCGTCTTTCTCTAATTGTGCTGTAAGAACGCGCAATTAAACCGCACTGAAACCAGCATTTGTAATCCGTCTTCTGATTGTGAATTAGTTTATAATACTTAGAATTGGCCACAAAAAGGATGCTATGTAAGACTAGTAGGTATGATTTGTTTACTTGCAAATGTTGTGGTGAGTCCTGATAGTGGCTGGTGCTAGCCAATGCTGTTGATAAGCCCATAGCTAATACACTTTGGAAAATGTGAAATTACCTCAAAAGGTGACTGACAGGTCTCAGATCTCAAAGATCTGAATGCACTTCATTTCACATGTCTTACAGGGTGATGGGAAGACAGGAATATCGAGATGGAAGAGTGAGAAATATGGAGAACAAGAGAAAGAGGGAGGGAACCTTTGCATATTCTCATTATATTCATATGGCCATAGGAACATGTCTGCGCATATATAATTGAGTATGCGGTGAGGGTGGTAAAGGTGGTGTGTGTGCGAGCGTGTCTGTGTGTGTGTGTTAGTGTGTGTGCGCAGGTGAAAGCAAGAGAAGAATCAAGAGACATGTATGACGTGTTCAGTTTACAGAAGGCTGAAATAGTGGGGGCATGACCAGACAAGGCCTGACTGCCACCAGGCATGCGCAGCGATCCCTCTCTTTCCCTCTCTCCGTGGGGCTCACCACAGCAGCTCCCACATGTTCCAGTGCTCCATGGCAAGGCCATCTGTCTACCGGCATGAACACGCACCATGGCAACAAGTGCTTGAAAGAGAGAGCGAAAGACAGTAAGACTCATTTCCTATTTATACGGGAAAGTGCAATGGTTTGGCCTGAGGCTATGCACAGAGTCCTGGTGCCCACGGGCGAGGTATGAAGGAAGAGAATGTATGATGCCTCTTCCTCCTTTGGGTCAAGAGTGCTGTAGTCCTTGGTGTGGGCCCCACTCTTCTCTCTCTCTCTCTCTCTCTCTCTCTCTCCCTCTCCCTCCCTCCCTCCCTCCCTCCCTCCCTCCCTCCCTCCCTCCCCAGTTAAGCCGGTCAGTGTTAAGGAGAACAGACGGGAAAGGCTGGGGCAGGAACATGCCAAGGATTCCGCTCTGCTCACACATCGTCATCCTTCATGAATCATCAAAGAGCTGGTCCGTACACAAGCACGGGCCTTTTCTTCTCCCTAAATGAGCAATTAGTCCCGGAAAGACCCTTAACCCCCCCACTCCAAACTGCCACTCTGAGCACCCCCCCCCCCCCACCTCCAAAAAGCACCAGTCTTATTTCAAGGGAGAAGAGGAGGGAGAGAAAGAGCGAGAGAGAGGAATCTTCAGAGAAAGTAAGGTTGTGCTAAGTGTGTAGGCTGCTGTCTTCTGCTAGTCACTAAAGACCCTGTAAATCACACGTGTCACATGCAAAACTCCAAGCATAACGACAATTGCCAAGTCTGCTTTACAACTTCACTACATTACTATATGGGGGTGAGAGGAAAACAGGTCGACGATAGTCAATGCAGATAGTTAGAAAGATAAGTGAAAGAAAAAGAGAGAACTAAAAGTTTCTATGTAACCATTGTGCAAGTGTTTTAAACAAAAGCTACACTCTTTGCAAGGTCGTATTGAACTATGGCTCATCGTACTGATGATTTGTTTATAACATGGAGTAAATAATGTGATGCGAACTGAAAGTAGCATTGCAGCTTAGCTGAGGAAAAATAAATAAATAAATAAAATGGGTTAAGATGAGACAGGCAAAAACAGTGCAATTCTAATCAATAACTAATTTCCAAAACAATAAAAAGTCAGAAATCCAATGGTTTACACTCTGAAAAGACAATGCACTCTTCAGCAATGCTCTGTGCATTGATCGTACACACACACTTACTTAATTTCCCCTTTTTTCACTCTCTCTCTTTCACACACACACACACACACACACACACACACACACACACACACACACACACACACACACACACACACACACACACACACACACACACACAAACTTTCTCCGTCTCATCTTGTTTGTTGGTCCATGATGCTGTTTGTGTGTGGTCTGTCTCTAGGCCAGCACTCACGCCTGTTTGCTGAGGAAATGGCTTTGGCAGGGCTGCTGTTGACAGTGGTGCCAAGCTGCTGTTTGGTAATTACTGCTGGCCAATAATTGCACAAAGTAAAAGTCCTGGTGGCTTTTGGGAGAAGTTTGTGTACTTATTCTTTTGGGTGGATGAAGAAATGTTCTCATTCTCTCTCTCTCACTTTTTTCATTACAAAGTTCCAGATTAAAGTCCAAAGAATTTCAGTGTAATTACTCAGAAAAGGAGAAGGTCCACTAAGAAACCCAATGCATATTTATAGAAATTACCGATGACAATTTAGTCACTGAAAGACACACACACACACACACACACACACACACACACACACACACACACAGACACACACAAAGCACTGGTCAGGCCTACATACTTCTCCGAGAGAAGAAACACTGAACTACAAAAAACAGTCCATCTAATGCTATACATACAGTCTGAGCTCCACAGACAGACAGACACACACACACACACACACAGGCAGATGATCACAGGTTGGGACAGGTGATTGACAGGTGCAAAATAAGAGTCGACCGCGAGGCTGGCAGCACCAGCTTTGGGAATGTCATTTCTGTCAGCGCGCAAACGGGAGCAGAGGCGGCGGCGGCGGCAGGGTGTCAACCGGGGAGAGGAAGACACCTTGTCAGAAAAGCAGGAGAACATCATTAAGAACAGCCAACACCTGACCCTGCAAATCCAGAGACACACACCTACACACACACACACACACACACACACACACACAGACAGAGGGAGACACTGTTCAAATCGAATACAGCCGAGGCACCTTTACAAACACACACGGACACGCTTATCCATCCACACACACACACACACACATCTATGAACACACACTCGTCTGCACACAACTCAGCAGTTAGTGCTGGGGGCTAAGACAGGCACCACTGTCTCTGAACTGCTAAAGATTAAAGAGACTCTGATATCAAAACATTCCTAAAGAAAAAAAAAATAAAACAAAAGAAATAACAAGAGTGCAATAGTGTGATATTATAGCTTATAGTACATACCAGTGAGATCAAATAAGCTCCACAAAAAGTATTTGCAATGAAACATAAGGGGAGAGCAGGCTATAATATCATAACCCAGCATATATACAACATCCGTCATTTTCACGATGTCAATACGCAGGTTCTCCCGCGGCCGGTCATAAGGGCAGAAAAAGAGCCCATGGCCTCAAGAAACAGGACACTAACTGAAGGAGACGGTATCATGGTGGACGAGACAAAAAGAACTCTCAAATCTAGGCCAAGTATGAAAGAAAGAGACATGCTCTGCAGGTGGTCATGTGTGTGTGCGCGCATGTGTGTATATGGTCTGTGTGTGTGTGTGTGTGTGTGTGTGTGTGTGTGTGTGTGTGTGTGTGTGTCTGAAAGCATGTCAGGTGGAGGTCTGTCTCTTGGGGGGAGGTGCGGCCTGCTTTTCCCCTGAACCATGAGGAAGCCAGACCGGCACTGTTGCCACAGGCGATCTCGTCACGGCAACCAGTCATCAGTGAGTGGCGCTGAGTTTCAGCTACACACAAAACATTACAGAGTTAGCCTACCAGTTGGACGGCAGACCAGCTTGGCATCAACACTAAGCTAGCCAATCACGCTCAAGACTGAATAAACGGCATCTCTTAAAGCACCAATCAGAGATCATAACGGCTCAACACTATCACTGAGTTAGCGTATGTTTTACACAACACTACATGGGTGACACGTCAGCTAAATAAATAAATAAATAATAAACTTTGATATAAAATTTGATTTAATATAATGCATTTTAATTTTATATGTACAACAGTTTCCACAGAACTCTGACACACATGTTTGAATAACATGTTTACTTTGTCAACACACACATACAAGCGGTCAGGTCTTTTCACGAATAAGCATTAGGCTAATCATGTCTTTAAAAGGCAGTGACTAAACATGTTGCAGATACACACACACAACACACACACACACACACACACACACACACACACACACACACACACACACACACACACACACACACACACACACACACACACACACACACACACACACACACACACACACACACCCATACTAGACTGAGTGCCGATGAGTCAAGCTTTCAGCAGAGAAGTTACCGCAGGCTGCCTGTGCTTCTCTCATTCAGCCTACTCATTTACACCTGGTCGCGTAATATATCAGGAGCATGTTAGAGATATCTGCATAGGGTTTCTTTCTACATTTGAAATGTGCAAGTGCGAATGCATACAAGAAGCGCTGGGAGTGGACTGAAATGCCCTGAAGCATGCCAGAGGGTCACTGGAGGCACAATCTATCCAGATGCATATTGGGTAAAGAGGATGCAGTGTTACCAGAAATGTCGATTTTTAAACAGAAGAAATACATTATTTCTCTTCCTTAAATTAAAAAAAAAAAAGCTATGGCCAGGAGAGACATCTGACTACGAAGTAGGATGGTTGTCTGAAGTGGCCAGGAATGAATGAGGCACTTTTGAAGGGTTGATCTCACTGCTAGTTCAAAGACGAGTTTGCTGATGAACAAAATGCACAGAGCCACGTTCGATAAATGCTGCATTTATGTGCAATTTTGGTCCTTAACATGCCTATTTGGATACCACGGTGGTCCACATCACACTCAGTACTCCTTACAGACAGCGCCTCCTCAGGTGAGGCCAAGCATAGCATCTGCTGGAAGGCAATGGAAGGCTTGGGACCTGAGACACAGCAGCAAAGAGCCACTGAAGTGACACGGGGGTCAATATGATGAGAATAATCAGATCCAGATATGATCAGAAAACAAGACAGGGGTCATTGCTTGTCTGAAAATCAGTCAGTGTGTGTGTGTGTGTGTGTGTGTGTGTGTGTGTGTGTGTGGTGTTAAGCAGACAGGTAACGACACAGTGGCACCTCAGAGTGACTGGCATGAAATCTGAAGTTATCCAACACGTACGTGACTCTCTCCAACACTCCTCTTATCGCGCTCTGCTGGACAGCGACGGTGCTCTTTGTAGTGTGTGTGTGAGAACTGGATGAAATTAATAGTTCTCCATGCAGTGTGTGTGTGTACATGTGTGTGAATGTGTGATGGCTGCCCTTTTTCTTTTTTGCTGGTGTACCGGAGCTTCTGATGAGCACTGGCTGATGGGGCTCAGTGGGTCTCTGATTACTGGCGCCGCGGCTTCAATTGGAGCCACGGGCATTAGCATAACCCAGCATGTGTGTGTGTGTGTCTGTGTGTGTGTGTGTGATAGAGAGAGTGAGTCCTCATCCCTCGCTTCACCCATCCCTCCATCCATTTCTCAGAGTCGTTTGCCTTCCCCAGTCTCTTTCCCTTCTCCCTATATGCCAGTGTGAGTGGCATTACTTATGGTGGCGGCGTTAACTACAGACTCACCCCTGCTGCTACCTGCTGGAGGACAAGGTGAGGACCCCGTGCAGAGGAGGACCGTCTCAAAGAGAGACTGTCGTGATTGCGGCAGCGGCGCGGACCTTCATTAGCATCATCATCTGAGGCACCCCTCCTTGCAGCTACAAGGTAAAAGTGCCTGTTGGGTTTGCACTCTGAGGCAGTGCAGAAGGGCCTATTTGAAGTTGAAGGAGCTATTTGAAGTTAACTGTTGGAAACAGAGTGAAAAGTTTAAATTGCGAGTGTTTTTACTTCGAGAGAAAGCCACTCATTGTGGTTACAGGAAGACCATAGTTAAACAGA
Source organism: Sprattus sprattus (assembly GCF_963457725.1). Classification (NCBI taxonomy): domain Eukaryota; kingdom Metazoa; phylum Chordata; class Actinopteri; order Clupeiformes; family Clupeidae; genus Sprattus; species Sprattus sprattus. Next base: position 13,557,432 of record NC_137922.1, on the reverse strand, counting down.
TAGGGGTCCTACTGAAACCCAATAATGTAAATTGCGGTTGTTTGTTTTGTTATTCACTTAAGCATTCATCTGAATAGAACCAGGCTGGGACAGAGAACACAGAGCCAAACACAACTATGATCTAAGGAGGCTCTCTTGTAAAAGATCTGTGAGCGGAGCAGAATCCGTGGCCAAAGTGGTTGCAGGGTGATTGCGCCCACACACACACACACACACACACACACACACAACCTAGTGGGAGTCACAGTCCAGGGAATGCCCTAGCAGGGTCTGGTGCACACCTTCAGGGGCCCGAGCCTGAGGCATTTACTAGCCAAGTAGCGCTTAGCAACGTTGGTGAATGAGTGGCAAACTGCTGGCATGGAATAAGAGGCGGTCGGCTAGATGGTGCGCTGTGCTGTCATCCCTCCTGTGGCAGCATAGGTGTGGTGCTGCAGGACAGAACGCAGGTGATGAGCAGGCGCAGACTGGGAGACAACAGTGGGGCAAAGTGCAGGTGAGTGAGTGAAAGGTAGAATAAGAGCGAGAGAGAGAGAGAGACTATAGAAAGAGAGAAAAAGAATGAGAGAAGAATATGTAATGGAACCAGTGAAAAATGTAGACAGGGGGTGAGATGACAGGATGCACTTGTAAAACGAAAGAGCCCCTTAGGCTTGTGTGTGAGTCTGTGTGCATGTGTAGAAAGTATTTAAATATGTGTGCACTTGTGTGTGTGTGTGTGTGTGTGTGTTAGTGTGTATGTATGCATAGCAGCTCTTTGCCTTCTGTTAGCTCCTGGCTGCCCTGAGCTAGAAAGACGCTACTCCACTGGAGCTGAGCCAAAGCTGGGGCTGTGCGAGCTCCTCTCTCACAAGAGTCAAATATCTCTTCAGGTAGCGGAAAACAACTGAGCCAAGCATCACTGTGAAAAGCAGGCTGTAGGCTAAGACTAGCACAAAATATTCTCTCTTTCTTTCTTTCTTTCCACATAGGCTCACCATCCCGCCAGACTGCTCTCTGGGAGAGATGCCCAATGCATATGAATGTACAGCGCTAGCAGTCTGCCATCATACATGTATATCCAGAGCAAACATAAAAGACTCATTCAGAACACGCATGGCACCACTGATGCTGAATGTATGCAGTGGCCTATATAATACATGCATCTTGACAACGCAAACAAAACGCACATGAAGAGATACACTGACTGCCACTCGCGCACGGCTTCAGAAAGCTCCCATGTGAATGAGCAGTCAGATTCATGGCTGCAGGCGAGGCGTAGGGGTGACAGGTTCAGCGTAATCTCTTTATGATCAGAGACGAGAAAAAAAAAAAACAACAACAAAACTAAACAAAACAGCACATGTAGGCAGCAAAACAAGACAAAAGCAGGAGGCAGGCACCTCTCTTAGCGGGAGTCTGCCACACAGTCTGAAGCCCAAGAAAAACATTTATTTGAGCTCCTTCAGAGATTTATATATAAATAAATATATATTATAAAAAAAACAGACTGGAGGAGAAAAGCAGACGGAGACATAGCGCGGAACTTCAAAGGCATCCTGGGAAGACGGAGGTGGTGAGAACAGATTCTGACAGCTGGAGCAAATGACCGTGCTGAGGAGGAGGAGGGAGGGGGGGCTTAGACGCAACAATGGAAAAAAGAAAGAGGAAAAAAAGAGAGCCATTAAGAAATTAATCTCCCTTAATAAGGACATTACAGCATGCATTACCAGAGAGACTAACCACCCACACCCGCCCCCCTTTCACACACATACACACACTCTCACTGTCTCTCTCCGCCTTGCTCATGGTGAGGTGGAACTCCGACAGAAACGGATTAGAGGTCTCCAGGTGTAGAGAGAGAAGTAGGGAAAAGGAGGGGGGAGACAAAAGTGTGTGTGTGTGTGTGTGTGTGTGTGAGAGAGAGAGACAGACCGATTGTAAGGAAGAGACATTGAGAGAAATGAACAGAAAGGGAAAAAAGAATAAAGATTCAAGAATGGGGAGGGAGCCAGAGTGAGGGAAGGGAGGGAACATCATAGGAACAGATGACTGAGCGAAAGGAAGGATAAGAATGGAAGAATAAAAATGAAAGATGTGGCTGGGGTTGGGGTCTGTTATGATGCCGTATGGTAATGATGCCTTTTGAAGGTAAAAACATGGCTAAGGTCTTGCATAGGGTGTGCTGAGCTGAAGTCAAAGCAGAACTCCTGGAGGTTACACACACATACACGGACTACGTGTGCTGTGTTTTAGATGGAGCGGAGGAATTCATGATACCACATGAATCCTCAGTGCTCTTAACCTCAGCATTTGTGTGTGTGTGTGTGTGTGTGTGTGTGTGTGTGTGTGTGGGGGGGGGGGGGGGGGGGGGTAATGTGGCCTTTTGAAGGTAAAAACATGGCTAAGGTCTTGCATATGGTGTGCTGAGCTGAAGTCAATGCAGAACTCCTGGAGGTTAAAGGGGAGTAATGAAAGCTGAGTCCATCATATGGGTAGAGGCGTGTAGCGGGGCTTGGGAGGAGAGGTCGTAACCTTTGACCTTCTTAAGGGACCAGGGTGTGTAAAAAAAAAGGCTGAGTGAATGTGTTTCACACTCAATAAATCACTGTGTCCAATAATGTCTCAAAATATGTGCTGTGTGCTGGACAGGTAATCAGATGTATAGACACATTTGAAAAGGGCAAAGCTAACAAATCAACTACCAATCGATAAAACAAAGCATACATATTTTGTGCATGTAAATGTAAGTGTGCATTTGTCTAGGCATCTCAGAGAGTATAGTGTACATATGTGCCACTGTATCTGTGTGTGTGTGAGGCTTAAGCCAGTGTGCCTCGTGGACTGTATGTGTGTGAGTGTGTGCTGCATGCATTAACCCCACTGATTGGGCGCTGTATACACAGGTCCAGAGAGCTGGGGTCGTGGGGGCTCTGACCCCCATCTGCACGATCTATTCCCCTGCACGACCACCTTCTCATTAAACCAGTGCACTGGGGCTAGGCTGAAGCATTTAACCTTCTCGCACTGTCTGTGTCTCTGTGTCTGTGTGTGTGTGTGTGTGGGCTTTCAGTTATCTACTTTTATGTATGTGCATATCAGAGGAGGTTCTTCCATTGAGGAAACGGAGGAAGAACCTCCCCAAACTTTTTGAGAATGTATTTTTTAAATTGAAATGCAGTTTGATATCAGTATTTAATACTATGCAAATTATAATTTGTTTCCCTGAGTTAAAATAACATTAGCACCCCCTATCGTAACAAGACATTACTGCACGGAGGACGTCCTCCCTTTGGCTCCCATTGAAATCAATGGAATCTGTCTCTGATACTGGCGGTTCTTGGGGGCTCATTGACTTTCATTGCCCAGGGGAGGAAGGGGAGGAAAGACCTCCCTAGCGTCTGAGTCTGCGCCAACATCGCTTAACCAATAAACAACGAATTTGGCGTTGGAGGGAGGGGATCCGACATTAATACCGAAAGAAGTTTCCCTCTTCAACCATTCTGCAGAAGGATATTATCGATAACATGTCACCCTTAAAGATTGTTGTAGAAAGATTGCAAATAAAGAGGACGTGCAATGGAGAACTAAGATATTGTTCATGTTTTATTGAAAAAACCGTTTCATTCATTGAGCTACAGAGAGAAGGTTAGTATCAAAACAACAGGGAAATCTGTTCCAAAAATCCATGTCACTAAACGTAAAACCGAGTAGGCGACTGGTAGCTCACTGGTACCATAAAAAAACAATCGGCTGTACTGTTTTTTTTAAATCGTTCATACGCCTATTGTTAGTCTGACTGTTCACGTTCAGCTGAAATTCTGAATGGAAATTGTTAATGAATGTTTCAGAACGCGATGTGTTTCGTAATGGGCCTACTTGTAATTTGGGCATTGGCCTCATACTAGGCTACTTTGAGTGATAGCTGTAATAATCTGGCATAATCTGATGTTAATGTTAATAGTTCTGAAATAATGTTCTCTTACTTGTTGCCTTTGTTACTTGTTGTTTAATATTGTGGAAAGGATGTTAGTGAATGATTCAGAGCATGATGCATTTTAAATGGCATCACTTTTGGTCTTGTGTCTTAATTTTTTTTAAACAATTTCAGCTGAAAATAAAATGAGTCAAATAATAACCTTAATAGCTTTAGTAATTAAGGGGGAAAATAGGCCAAATGGTAGGCCCAACATTTAGAATTTAGTTTTTCAAATCAAGAGTAGGCCTGATTTGACTTATTGGCTTTGCATCCTTTCATCTGGCCTTGTCTAGTCCAAAGACATGCTGCCCACCAGCTTTTTAAGTACAATGGTGCCACACTGGTGGCTTTGTATCAATTGTATCCCTGCCTGCTATTTTGTAGTACTGTAGGCCACAAAAACACCCTGAAACAACTTGTATCTCACATACTTATGCCACCAACGGAATAAGCAGGCCAATGGCAACCAGGCGCACAGTTCTTCCTCCCTCACTTTAAAAACCACCAGTCGCAACTGGTGCATATATATGATCTATGTGTCTATGGATGTTTCTTCTATATGCATAGTGCATGTGCACCTGAGACCGATGTTGCTCTTGTCTGCTCTCCGCGTGTGAATGCAACATATGTGTCGATGTGCTGTCACTCACAAACTGCTTTTGCACAATATCAATATGGCTTGAAGGAATCAGTAAAGCTGCAATGGCGTGTGTGGGAGTGAGGTGACACACATGTCTGAGACACTGCGTGGGGCATGTGCACCTGTGTATGCTTGTGCTCACGCAGACCTGTGTGTGAGTTCCTATATGACTGAGCACTGGTACTACGTGTTCTGTGTGACTGAGTAATGGCATCTGTGTGTATGAGTGGAAGCGTGCGTGCATGCGTGTGTGTGTGTGTTTGTGCAAGAGCACTTGAAAGTGTGTGCCAGTGTGTGTGTGTGTGTGTGTGTGTGTTTGTGCAAGAGCACTTGAAAGTGTGTGCCAGTGTGTGTGTGTGTGTGTGTGCAAGAGCACTTGAAAGTGTGTGTAAGTCTGTGTGTGTGTGTGTGTGTGTGTGTGTGTGTGTGTGTGTGTGTGTGTGTGTGTGTGTGTGTGTGTGTGTGTGTGTGTGTGTGTGTGTGTGTGTGTGTGTGCGCGCGTGCGTGTGCGTGCGTGTGTGTGTCAGTCTGTGTGTGTGTGTGTGTGTGTGCGCGCGTGCAGCTTCAGAGACGGTAAAGGGCCCATCTCTCACCTCCTCTCTAATGGTCGCCGGCACACAGAGCAACCAGGCAATTAATCCGCCTTTGATTACATCATAATGAGAGTTCACATCTACTTCCTGTCCGGATCACTCGTTTTGCTTTGGTGGCCCGCGGCCCAATCAGCTGGTGCTTGTCGTCCCAGGCAACCCCCCTTCCCCCACAAAGAAAAACCTTGCCAATTATCGCCGTAATTGTTCGTCGGGCAGATCAGGCAAATGCACCTGTAATTACACACATACACAGACTACCTATGCTGTGTGTTAGATGGAGCGGAGGAATTCATGATACCACATGAATCCTCAGTGCTCTTAACCTCAGCATTTGTGTGTGTGTGTGTGTGTGTGTGTGTTGTGTGTGTGTGTGTGTCTGTTCGAGTGTCTGTGAGTGTGTTTGCACAGGTTAATGTCTGCGTGTGGAGATAAACATTAATTTCATGACAGCCTACACTGGGGCGGGTCAGTGGGCCAAGGCAACATCTCCTCAAGGAGAAAACCAACCTGCAAGAGAACAAGACAACTCCATCACCACAGAAAAAAAAAAAAAAAAAAAAAAACACTAAAAGCCCAAAATATGGGAGAACTACATGAATGGGGAAATAAACAGCAGCAGGGAAGAAACAGCCACTGCCTGTCCCTACCTCCCTCCCATCTTCAGGAACATTCTGGAAAAGCTTGATTTACACCTTTGGTGACAGGTGGCCTTTGCCATGGCAACAAGGACAGTGGTGATTAGCCTTTGCCATGGTTACAGGGACAGTGACAACTGCCTGTTGCCACCGCTTTAATGTTTGTGACAGCTGGGGCACTGTAAACATTTGACCCGTGCTACAACCCAGGTCACACTATAAAAGAAAAGGTGAGAGAGGAGAGAAAGAAAGAAAAGGGAAGAGAGCAAGCCAGTGACAGAGAGAGAGAGAGAGAGAGAGAGAGGGAGGACTAAAAGTAAGTGAGAAAGACAGCACGATGGAGGGAGAGAGAGAGAGAGAAAGAGAGAGAGAGGGAGAGAGAGAGAGAGAGAGGACTAAAAGTAAGTGAGAAAGACAGCACGATGGAGGGAGAGAGAGAGAGAAAGAGAAAGAGAGAGAAAGAGAGAGAGAGGGAGGACTGAAAGTGAGCGATGGAGAGAGAGATGGCTCTCTTAGAGAAGCCACAGTGCACTGTGTGAAGCGTGGCGGTGCAGCCGGCTGAGGTAGAGCAGGAGTGACGCGAGCATTAATGCAGCTGCTGCCAGCCGGCGGTGGCGGGCCTCCCCTCGTCCTCTCCTGCCTGCGGCTACGGCGCTCTCCCCCCTCTCCCTGTCTTCCCTACGTTTGTCAACCCCCCCCCCCCCCCCCCCCACCCCCCGCAGACACATACATCACACTGGCCTCTGTCAACCAAAGTCTCTCCACCTGCTGTCCCATGGGAGACACTATATCAAACACCTCACTGTACATACAGACACACACCACTGCCGGTGCCCCAACACAAACACCAAAAACTGGTCTGGTCTGTCTCTACCTCACACACACACACACACACACACACACACACACACACACACACACACACTCTCTCTACTCCCATACTCCTCTCTCCCAACTCTTTCCCCTGGCCATTGCCTAGGAGGCTGGATGCCACTTCCTGTTTGTGTCAGGGCCTCGATGTGGTGATGAAGCGAGTGGGCGGCGGCCGACAGGCGCACATGGAGCAGTCACCGTGGTGACAGGGGGACATGAGATGGGAGGTGAGGGTGATGGATGGGCAAAGCCAGCCTACCTTTCCTGTCTGTTATCCAACGACGACCAAAGAGCAGAGAGGCAGAGAGAGGAAGAAAGAGAAAGAGAGAGAGAGAGAGAGGGAGGAGGCTGGGGGGAAGGAAGACAGAGAGAGGGAGGGAGGGAAGGAGGGGCGCAAGCTGACATTTGTCATAAATCAATGGCAATTTCATCAGTCTAGGGCTGTCAGCCTTGTTCAGTCCATCTGTTTTCCCTCTCAGTCATCTCTCTCTCTCTCCCTCCATCCATCCATCCTACACACACACACACACACACACACACACACACACACACACACACACACACACACACACACACACACACACACACACACACACACACACACACACACACACACACACACACACACACACACACACACGATGGGATGTGGCTGATGTCTGTGGATGTATCTGGCAGGTGAGCAAGAGCGCTAACCACGATTACCCTGGGGGGTGGGGGCTCCGAAGGGCCAATTAGAATGCAAAAAAGCACCTCTCTTACACACACTTGTAAACAGGATATGGAGTAAACACACACACTCGCATGATCTCATACACACACAGAAACACTTGAGGAACAGGTGATAAGGACTTCTGCTTAACACACACACACACACACACACACACACACACACACACACACACACACACACACACACACACACACACACACACACACACACACACACACACACACACACACACACACACACACAGACTCACACATGCGCATGCACTCGCCTCATTTCAAAGCTGGTAAGCCAGGCAGAGCTGATGTCCTAATTTTAAGACAGCACTGGTAAGTGCTTCTGACGTGTTGACAAATTGCAATACGCACTGAAGACATACTCCACACGCCTGTAGTCAGGTATTATGGAGGAAACATTCAAAGGTCCATTTTCACATATTAATCTAGCAGCGCTCTGACAGGAAGGAGCATTACGAGACCCACTGCATCCACAAAAGGCCTTGTCAAAGCAACAGGGAACTCATTGCTGTTACATCACAAACATCTTTTGATTTCTGGACAGCGCCCTGCCACACCTAGCCACGTAGGCTCATTCTTTGATACGAGTCTGCCTCTGGTCATCGGCTTGTGTGCAGGCTTCACTGCAAGCGCTGCTGATGCAACTCCAGACAGCCCGTACACACTCTTCTGCTGATACCTGGGCAAGTGCTAGCAGAGGGCGCGGAATAGCTTGTTTTCAGAGGGGATTGAGTGGGGACTTTGCACGTATCTAGCATGTATAATGTGCATTGATTGTGTGCGAAGCCTTCGGTGATTTGTTTTCCACACTTGACGTCATCGCTGTGGCATGCGCGCGGTGTCTCAAGTGTAATTGTCTTCTGAGACAAACCGGGGACTTCTCTGTTGCTTTCTCGCTTTGTTTTGTGGTAACTGCTGTTTGTGTTTACTAATTTCTTCTTGCATCCTTCTCGTGGCCCCGCTTGCATGGACCAAAGAGAGTGTCAAATGCTCTCTTGTTCTCTCCAAGCGCGTCACTTGGAGAATTAGAGCAGGGATCGGACGTGACAAATAACGATTACGTGAGGTTGCCTGTGGTGCGCTTGTTTTTAATTGTATCTCTCTGTGTGTGTGTGTTTGAGCACACCGTTTCATTTGCAAAATGAAAAAAAAAAAAAAAAAACCCTGCCGCCGTTGAACTTAAAAAACATGTTTGATTGTTACGACGGCGCAGGGCCGGCTCAGTCAGATCAGACGCCGCTGCTCCCCTCTCTCTCTCTCCTCCAGATCTATTTTAGTGCTCATCATCTCCGGCTTTTTCGACTCCAATGACAGGTAATTATCCTTTAAAGAGGCCCGCCATGGAGACAGCTGCTTTACACCCCCCCCCCCCCGCCCAGCTTTCTCTCGCTCCTTTTCTTTCTTTGTAACGGGTGACTGTGTGACCCTATGCATAGCAGGAGTGGGATACTGTCAGTGAGAGAGAGAAGACATTCTGGTAATGGTTCTCCATCTCCAACATTTAGCAGAATATGAATATGTCGCGGATCAAGAAGGCCAGTCATACTGGTTCTTTTTTCTTGGGGAGAAAGACTCTTTTTATGTGGAGTTAGCAATGCGAGGAAATGACTTGTAACTTTTTCCCAAAGTGCTTTACATGGATGGCTACACAGACAGGACTGACTAAAACTGCCCAGTGATGGACTGTGTTCTCCTTCTTAAACACTGTCCATGTCTGTGATGGATGCAAAGGCCTTTCGTTCCAGGTACTCTGAAAAGACACATGTGCAATAACAACCAACAACGTACAATGCTGTCTAATGTCTTCATATGTGCAAAAAAAAGAAAGAGATAAAGAAAAAAAATCCCATTGATGTTGCAATCAGAACATTCTCACTGAGATCACATCAGCACAGACTGGATTTTTAGGAGAGTGGCCCAAATCTGAAAATATTCAACCACATTCTGTAGTTAAACTGAACAACGCCTTGGGAACATAGCCCCCCTTTACACAGCTCCTTGACTGCAAAATATCCATCCTCCCCTCTCTCCATAACATTTCCCCCTTGATGCACCTTTCCATACCTTTCTCCTGACTCTCTCTCCATTTTTTGCGCTCCCCATCTTCCCTCTAATGCCATTCCTGATCCCTCAATCCCAGTCTGTCTGACCCCTGCTCCTGTTCCGCTGAGCAGGACTGGAGTTGCAGGGATTAGCATGGAAACCTCTCATTCAGCACTAGCAAAACCGGATCCCAGTCATTAGAGGTGTGATCCTCCTGCCATAGAGAGGGAATCTAGTATTATTACCATTACCGAGTAGCACTTTCCTTTATGTCGAGGTGTGTGTGTGTATAAAATATGCTGGTTTTGCCTTGTTGGTTGGAGTGTTGATTGCATGGAGGTGACAGTAGGCTTTGCATTCATTCGTCCAACCTCACCTCAAAGAAGTAGCGCCACCCCCCTCTTTGACACACAAACTCGATTGGTATTTATTTCAGGCCAGTAACTACCAGTTTCAGGTTAAACAACATCTATTAACACCCGAGACAACATCCGCAAGAGACATCGACAATGACGTGGGCACCAACATTAGATCAGATCACATCTGACAGATCCACCCCCTCATGTATGCACACCTATGCCCACACACACACACACACACAGGTGGTGGTGGCCTGTGTCCCCCTAGAGGCTGCAGCAGGCACTGTTGCGTCTCAGCTCACTAAAGATCAGAAGAGCCCAGAGGTGGGACCACTGTCTGAGTGCAAATGGACCAGCACTAGATTTACCTCCGTCTGCACAAGCCCACTCAGACATCAAGGCCAGAGAGAGAGAGAGACAGAGAGAGAGAGAGAATAGAGAGGGAGGGAGAGAGAGAGAGAGAAAGATAATAGAGAAAGAGAGAGGGAGAGAGAACTAGAGAGGGAGAGAAAGAGAGAGAAAGATAATAGAGAAAGAGAGAGGGAGAGAGAACTAGAGAGGGAGAGAGAGAGAGAGAAAGATAATAGAGAAAGAGAGAGGGAGAGACAGAGCGAGAACTAGAGACAGCCAGACACATGGCCTCGACGACAGCCTGCTGTCTGTGCAGCACTGCAGATGGACTGTGGGTTCTACGTCCAGTTCATTAATGTAATCCTTGCAATACACACACACACACACACACACACACACACACACACACGGCAACATGTTAATCTCCCTCTCCTCTGAATATGAACTGCCACCCTGTACCCCTTCCCCTTTCCCTTACAGAAGGGCTTCAGTGCTCATTTCAAAGCCACAAACAGGAATCAAAGGCTGGGCCTGACAGGAGTAGGCACCCATTAGCTTTACTGAGGACTAGTGGAAGGCCCAGGCGGATTAGAAGGCAGAACAGAGAGCGAGAGAGAGAGAGAGAGAGAGAGAGAGAGAGAGAGATCATCAGGCTCGTGGAAACATCTCTTCCTCAGAACGGCGCCCCCCTCTCCCCTTTGGCCTGCTTGCGAGGCGTTGAGGAATCCCTTTGGCCCCCCTAACAGCGGCAGACATCACAGGGAATCAAGTGCTGTTAATAAAGGCAGGCAGCGGGAGTCCCTGAGAGGCTCATTTTCCATCGGGTTCGGTGTAGGCCAGCGGGCTAATGCACACCTCGGGGGGGGCGGAGGACCAATCGCAGTGGTGCACTAAAGCCTAATGAAGTACTCAGGATGAGCGAGCGAGCATGTGAACGCGCACACACACACACACACAACATTTTATACATATATACATGTCCTCTTGTCCACACAAAAAAAAAAATCCCCCCCATCCTTCTTCTGAGAGAGAGGCACACTAACAGACCCTAATGGAAATGGAGTGGTGCGAACATACACAGACGCTCGCACACACACGTGCGCACACTCACACACACACACACACACACACACACACACACACACACACACACACACACACACACACACACACACACACACACAAACACTCCAGACCTGCTGAGGGAATGGGAGATTAAGCGGACAGCAGGAAGGGATCCGGCCTCCGCTGCTCTCTGCCACTGGGCCGCTCTCAGCGGGGGGGATGTGTGTGAGTGTGTGTGTGAGAGTGTGTGTGCTGGGAGTGATGGTGGAGCTGGATCTCTGGATCAGAGGGATGCAGAGCGGAGCCAGGGGAGATGCTCCCGAGCTCACAAGTGTTTATTTACTGTAAAGCACTGAGGTCTGGTAAGACATATAATCACACACACACTCACACATAGGGGACAGATAAGGGATTTCCAAGTGGCTAATGCATTTGTGTGTGTGTGTGTGTGTGTGTGTGTGTTTGTGTGTGTGCGTGCCTGCGGGCAGGGACGCAAAGAGGAGAAGCATGTGGATGGTGTAACTGAAGCTATCTGCAGAGGCTGCAACACTGAAGATAAATAATACTGTAAACCGCCAGCCTTCTGATCGCAGGAACTGTCGACTCCCAGCTTTCAGTCAGTAGACACACACACACACACACACACACACACACACACACACACACATTCATGTTTACACACACACACACACACATACGCACTCTGCATGGTCTGGATCGTGAGACTCCAGTTTAGTCAGTACTGATGCCTCCAATCATCTTGCCTGGTGCTGCGCATACACATCATCACCATGGTAACAGAGGGCCTACTGAGCAGTAGGGCCGTTTCTGGGAACAGGTCTGAGATCAATCAAAACCATTTCAAAGGGAAAGAAATAGAAGGGTTGATGTATTTAAACGTAAAGAAAAAGAAAGAAAGATGGAAAAACCCATGACGAGAGAGACCTAATAGCAGCACTTGCAAGTTAAAAGCCCACGCCTCACCTGCTTTAAGTAGTAGGCTCTCACTCACTCACATACACACACACACACACACACACACACACACACACACACACACACACACACACACACACACACACACACACACACACACACACACACACACACACAAACAGGCACAACGTCTCAACATCCCTACCACCTGCCGTTTCTTCACTTTTCCATGCCTCTCATTCGGCCTATTTAGCCATTGCATGTCTCCAGCGCTCCGCTGGAGACAGGGGGGGACTGGTGCCCAGGTTCGGCACTCTGTGCATGGCATTGAAGAGAGGAAAGAGACCCCTCCTGTGGAGCTGCGGTGGGGAGACGCAGTGCTGGAGAGCCGCGTGTGTCAGTGTGTGCCAGAGAGATAAGGAGAGGGTAAAATTCAATTAGCACTCAGGCTTGGCCTCCTGTGCGTCTCTTCCTCCTCTCACAATGTGAACTCCTGTTCTTTCTCTCTCTCTGTCTTTGTGTGTTCTCCTATCTCTATTTTTAAGGTTGTTTTTGTTTGCCAGTGCAGAGCACACTGTTGTTTTTCAGACTCCTTAATTCAGTGTGGGGAGAGGTTACACCGGATTGGGGCTTTCCGACGACTCGAAAAAAAAAACACCATGGCAAATAAAATGAATTCACAAGCTAATAATAAAAGCATAAAATGATGTAGCGCGAACCTCTCTCTTCTCCTCTCCTGTGAATGTGTATGTGTGAGTGCGGATGCTATAGGCGTTAGCCCCGCGTGCGAGGAGTGACTGCTGTGAGGCAGTATGGTGGGAACGGGAGCCAATCACTGTCTGGCGAGGCCACATGCGGCTCAGAGCCCCCAGTGTGAATGGGCTAATTAGAGGACTCCTGCTCCCGTCTCATGATCCGCCCGCACTCCTACTTTCCAACGGGACACGGAACAAGAAACACACTGAACTCAGGCTTCCCAGACAGAAACACACACACACACACACACACACCGAGGGAAAGAGAGAGAGAGAGATGGATGGAGCGGGTCACCAGTGACATAGGTTGTGTGAATACTATCTACAGAGCAGTTATGAGACGGGCAGTGAGGTGTCCACTCAAGTGACACATCTCCCACTTTAACCAGCCAGAAGCCACGGCTCAAACAAGGCAATTCGGACCACTACTTAGAGAGAAACAAGAGTGACATTAACGGCCTAGTCTCCCTACATGTCCATCCTATTGTCCCACCTCGTCTACGACCTCCCACTTCAAATCTGACCCATGGCAAACACACTAAACACACACACACTAAACACACACACACACACACACACACACACACACACACACACACACGGAATGACTCACACATTTCCAGAGGCGAAATAACAGGCGAGTAGAGAATAAACAAAACCCAGTAAAAGCGTTAAGAAAAAGCAAAATGGGATAAATGCGGGAAGACGAAAGCATCGCTGATGGCGTTAATCGGCCTTGGGGTAGAGTGGCAGTGTGCTTATTAAGACTCCATCTCGGCTCCAGGTGAAGATGGGAGGCTTTCTTTGGAGGCAGTCATCGCCACTCCGGGGTCTTGGGGGTGTAAAACACTACTCCATTTGAACACAAAGAGTCGCCTGACAGAAACAGCCTAATAGGGCTCTCAACCCTGTCGTTACGTCTCATCATGCCGCGCCACTTATGAGACGAGGACGGTGGGGAGCGATAGAGGGGAAGGGAGAGGGAGGAAGAGTAGACTCGGTACATTCGGACTGTCATTGGTCCTCAAACCAAAAAAGAGACACACAAACGTTGTGTTTGTAAAGCAAATGTCTGCTTTAACAGGCAATCAATATCTGTCAGTCATTCATCATTGACATTTCAGTATGTCATCAGTGCTTATGCTCACGACTGTATGTCTGTCAGTGAGTCTGACTTGATATGAATGAAAAAGTTCAAATATGCATGTAGTGGTGAATGCTGCTGTTTTCTGTGTGTGTGTGTGTGTGCATGTGTGTGTGTGTGTGTGTAAACTGATTTGGTCTGCTATGCTTCTGGAAGTAGCCTTGCACACAATATGCAGGCTGTGGCTGTTGCTACAGTAGCTGAGGGTTGACATGACACTGGGCCGTGCAGCTTGACATCTCTGTGTTAACACACATTCACTCCTCTGCCACGCCTGTCCTCATTAGCCTCTGCCCTGCTGACAGGTCACACACACACACACACACACACACACACACACACACACACACACACACACACACACACATACACACACCTCGACAAGGCTTCCCATCAGTGGCAACGGTTCAGAAACTACTGGACCTGCACATCAAGCACGGCTGGTTCTGTCCATGATTTAAACCTCTCTGCTAGTGCATGTATCTTCACACACACACACACACACACACACACACACACACACACTCACACACACACACACACACACACACACACACACACACACACACACACACACACACACACACACACAGACACCTACCATGGTGCTTAGATTTATCATCCATTAGACAGCGCATTAAGAAGAGCATCTCCTGAAAGACAGTTTTCACATAATTATGCCATTTGCTTATATCGGCCCTTTTCAAACGACTTCTGAGGCACTGTCACCACATTCTCACTGTGGGCAATTTTCCTTTGCCTATGCGACTGAGAAAAAAACAGAGAGAGAGAGAGAGAGAGAGAGAGAGAGAGAGAGAGAGAGAGAGAGAAGACACAGATTAAGAGAGAGAGAAAGATAGAGAGGAAGGGGAGGAGAAGGAGAAAGAGAGAGAGATAGACAGAAATGACAGATTAAGAGAGAGAGAAAGATGCGATAGAAAGAAAGAGAGGGAGGCTGAGGAGAGAGAGAGCAAGAGGGAGGGAAGGAGAGAGAGAGCGAGGAGAGAGAGAGAGAGAGAAAGAGTGAGAGACCGAGTGGGGTCTGAGAGAGCGTGTGCAGTGTTCTGAACAGTGGATGTGTGTCAGGATCCTTCACTGTAATGGAGGACAGGGACCGGCCACAGGTGATGTGTGAGGGATGCATGGAAGCAGAGGATTGCAGATCCACGCGTCCATCAGACGCTCCGAGAGCACGACTGCTCCGACAGCACGACACCAGGCATCAGGCAGACAGATGGGGCTGAGTGAATCAGTATGCGTGTGGGGTGTGTATGCCGACTGTTCTATGTGCCTGACAGAATGCTTAAAGACCAGATTGTTAGTATATGTATATTGCGAAATGCATGTGTGTACATATGCACCGACACACACACACACACACACACACACACACACACACAAACACATTTTGCAGTACCCTAAGGTAATCTTAACAGGTTTCGTGCACTTTTTGAAAACTTTGAGGCTATATCCTGAGTGTGCCGGGTCATGGGGAGTGTGGAGCATCTGAGCGCTATGCGAGTCCATGTGGGGGAGTGCGCACACACACAAACCAGGAAAGAGAATATCCTATAATACACAGGTGCTTGTGTGCATGCAAAGTGGGTAGCCCAAGCTGATGTCATTAGTCTCCCCTACCCTACCTAGAGTAGAATGGGGCTTTTCTCACCTCACGGTGTACTGAAGCGTTCCTTTCATCTCCTCACGCCAGCCATGATGCCAACTGTTCGACTTTAATGTAAAAAACACAACTATGCTGTGAAGAAAACCCGTACCAGTAAAAGAGGGCCTCCAAGACTGGGAAGAGAGAGAGAGAGAGAGAGAGAGAGAGAGAGAGAGAGAGAGAGAGAGAGAGAGAGACGAAAAAGACAAACAACGCCTCCTTGGCAAGACCTTTAAACAGGCCCAGCACCGTGCACTGCCACGCATCCGGCAGATCTAAACCAACACCGCAGGTTTAATTCACCGTGTGTGCTACTGACCTTTACCAGTGAGTCGAAAATCAATTTCAAGCTCTATTTCCAAAAAGCTCGGCGGCGTCATGTGATAATTGTTAGGTTGGGTATTAATAAAGCAATCAAACCTAATCGCCCTCTAAACAGGGTGCCTCTCTTTGCCGACTCTGTCCATCCAGGGTGGATGGTGGGGTGGAGTGTGCCTCATCACTGCCTGGATAAAGGGCACGTGCTGTGCCTCGAGCCCTCATATTCACACAGGGAGCAGCGGATCAGGCTCAAGGAGGATTTCTCGGCAAACACCATCGCAGATGCCAAAAAGCTCTGCCTCTGAACCTCCCTCTTTCCTCGCTCTCTCTCTCTTCCCCTCTTTCTGCATGGTCAAAGGCAATCAATCCATCATTCCTGAAGTCCCAATCCTATTTAGCTTGGCACAGCTTCCACCCTTTCATTTCTGCCTCCTTCCTGACTCGCTCTCTCTATCCCTCGCTTTTAGGCTGTGCCTCTGAGTCTTAGCGAGACCTGGGCCACTCGAGCCTTAGAGTGCTTCACCTTTAATCCCCAGTGAAGAGGGGCTCTGGTCACATTTAAACACTTTAAGGATAGCCACTGGCTTGCTTGGAGAAAGGGAGAGATGGAGAAAAAGACAGAGAGGGGGGAGGAGAAGAAGGGAAAGAGAAAGAGAGAGAGAGAAAGAGAGAGAATGAACAGAGACAGACCGGCTAAAACCATTACACCTCTGAATAACACTGAAAGAACTACACACATCCTGAGGCTTAGAGGGGAAGGTTAGCAGTGTAGGTCCTCTGGGGAGTCTCTGTAGAACATCACTCTTCACCAGCACCTACATCAGGGGCTTGGTACTAGACCAGCCTTAAGAACACGCTACTAACCCCTGACCGCACTTTTTCTCATCTTTGCCACGACACTAAGCTAGATAGAGCGAATGCCTGCTTTCGTGTCAAGTAGGAAATGGTAAGCTTCACATTCACACAGACGCGATGCAGTCAGGAATAAGTGGCTAATGTAAGTGAAAACAGAGACGCTGGGCTAACGCTAGTCTGCTTATGTCCCGGGTGCATCATTACATCAGTGCTTTTGCTAACCGCATAATTCCCTGCCTCAGCCATAACATGAACCGCTGAGGCGTGACCGGATCATCCCATACCTTGACGCTAAGGCTAGCTGTTATGGGCTGACCGCATAACTTCCCACAGCTAATTACCGGGCTCTCCCCTGTGAGTTTGAGCGCGTGTTTCCGTCCTCAGCTCCCGTCTTGTCTTGCTGGAGTGTGAACCGCTCTGGACCCGCGAGATCAATTACTGCAGGAGTATTTACAGCAAGAATCGCAGAGGAGACACCGGGGAAATGAGCTAGCGCTGACAAACTTCATCAGTCGCTTTTTTTACCTTCTCCGCCCTCCACCTTCACCCACATGCTCCCCTGTTCGATGAAACCGCTGTGTATGTCAGGGCTCTCCTGAGATCAGTAAAGTCATCACCTGGACCCTACAGTAAGCAATAATAACAAGCAATTAAGAGAGGCGGAGAGGTGGAGCTCCGCAGAGGAAGAGGGCAGAGGCTCGGGAGAGAAGGATGGGTGGAGAGAGACAATAAGCTAAGGGGAAGGTGTAACGCAGGAGAGTTTTACTTAAAAGGCAGATGGCGGTGAGGAAATGAAGATGAATGGTCCGGCTGCCTGCCGAGAGGCGAGAGGTAATTAGCTGCTGTTTGCACTGGGGCCTGTAGTGACAAGCCGCAGCCGGGGGCTTGATTAGTCAGACAGGCTGGAAGAGTGTGCAGGGGACAAGGGCAGCCTCAGCCACCCACCAGCCCGGGCTCCTCATCGCCGATGGAGATGGGCCCTGCTCTTCCAGGAGGCAGACACACATCCCATAATGCAACGTGCCCTTCATTTATTTTTGCTGTTGGACATTGGAGGGTGACTAAGTACAAACTTGAGGCACGGCAGCCCGTCCTCGTGATGGATAACATCAGGCCAAGAACACTTTCCGTCCTGTCATTTTTTCCCTTCTCCACTCCACTTTGCTCTCCCTCGATCTTTTCTCTCTATCTCTCTCTCTCTCTCCCCTCCACTCACTCTCTCTTCTTCACCCTCTGCAGTCTAATCTCAGATACTTTACTGCAGATGTATTTTGCCTCCCAGACACCGGAGAAAAAGCCTGCAGAGGAGAACAAAGAGCACAGAGTGGCTGAGATGAGACTGAGAGTAATTACACCATTACAATCATCCAGCATCAAGTCACAATGGACCAAAAAACAGCCTAATAACATTTGTGCTTAATTCTTTAAATGCCTTGTAATGACAGCAGCGCAATCTGTCATGGCAGTCAATATTATCTGCAATTTTGCTCCTGCTTGCGTAAACAATGAAGAGGGGGCTGACTGCTCTGTCATTGGCATCTCCATTTGATGCACTTCTTTCGAAGAGCAACAGAGAGCCTTTTCAGCAGACTACTGTGAGTACACACACACACACACACACACACACACACACACAATCACACACACGCACTCACAGACGCACTCTTAAAGCCACCTGGGTCACACGGCGCTTGCTTTCACTGTCG
>NC_137922.1:13511288-13533788 GCF_963457725.1 Sprattus sprattus | reverse complement strand
ATCACCCCCGTCTCATCGTTCTCTGCGAGAGGAGGAGAGACAGAGGGAGCAGGAACGAGAGAGAGAGCGAAAGGGTAAGAAGGAGAGATGAAAAGGTAGAGAGAAGGAATGAGGGAGAGTGAGAGGGAGGAAAGAAGGAAAGAAAGACAGAGAAAGACAGTGGGGAGGAAATAAAGGATGAGAGCAAGAGAGTGGACGTGGGAAGGAAAGACGAATGAAAAGAGGGAGAGAAAGAGAGAATTCAATTAAATTCAAGCATTTTTTTTTTCTCCACCTGTTTTTTTTCTCACCACTCCTAAGGGTTGCCGTGGCGATGCCAAAGATTATGGACGCACAAGGTGGGTAGTGCATCACAACTTAAAACCCCCTGCGATTTAGAACGCAGACAAGCCTGTAAAATACACCAATGCATCACATGTGCACACAGAAACACACACGCACACACAGACTGAAGTGACTTGTGTGGCCTTCTGATAAAACAGCCTCGGAGATCAAGCAATTAACCTCATGCCATCGCCCCTCATATGGAATGTCAATCCCAGAGGGCCCTTTGTGTGTGTGTGTAGCGGGGAGCTCCTGGTTTTTACAGGTCTGGGGCAGTCTGTAAATCATGGCAGACTGCGATGAAGGTTGTTGGGGTGTGTGTGTGTGTGTGTGTGTGTGTTTGTGTGTGTGTGTGTATGTGTGTGTGCGCGAGTGTGTGTGTTAGTAGTGGGTCATATATGGCGTTTCGTCCAAAAACATGACACAGCAAATCTCCTGCTATTTACAGGAGCCGAGGCAGCAAATAAATAAACTCAGGCACGCCGAGGAAAAGCGGAATGAAAAAAAAAAAAAAACATCACGTTCAGCAACTTTACCTCCAGGGGCTGGGAAGGGTGAGAGATTCCTGCACACACACATACACTCAGACAAGATCACGCCATTGACCTTACACACTCACACATTAACCCCAGCATTGATCCAGGGCCACACATTGCTCAGCTGAGACTGCAAGAGAAAGATGGTGTGTGTGGGGGATGTAGTGAAAAATATATGTGTGTATGTTTAAGTGTGTGTGTATTGGAAATGCACTGAAATACACTATGGTGGGTGTGGGGGATGTACTGAAAAATATATGTGTGTATGCTTAAGTGTTTGTGTGTGTGTGTGAGTGTGTATGTGTGTGTGTGTGTATTGAAAATGCACTAAAATACACTAGCCACTGCCTAACCAAACCCTATTTTAGGTTTTGCTCTTGAGTTTCTCTGCTGCCTGTCTCTTCTGTGATGCTCCTGAGGAGAGACATGACTCCATGTGGAGTTTCAATGGCCTAGTGCTGCCCAAGGCTATGTGTGTGTGTGTGTGTGGGGGGGGGGGTATGTGTGTGTGTGTCTGTGTACGTGTGTGTGGGGTACCTATGTGTAGCCTGATACAGAAAGCTGAACCCTGGTCGAAGGGGAAATGAGGCGTGAATGTCAATCAGTGATCACACACACACACTTTTTACTGACACAGCAGAACAGCTTCCTCCCCTCCGACACACACACACAAAGAGGGTCACCGTGGTAATAACAGACAAAAGTCACAAGGGTGGATTGGTCACCACGTCCTTTCTAACCTTGACAACTCGCTTTGGATTTTTAAAATTGAATTGATAACATAAGAATACATATCCATAATGTACAAGTGAAGGCAAAAGTACAAATCTACAGTGTGTGTATGTGTATGTGTGTGTGTGTGTGTGTGTGTGCGTTTGTGTGTTGTGATGATAGTGGACGGCTAAAGACTCTCCCAGTAGAGTGACCTGACAGGTGTCTGTGTGTGGAACACATGAGCTCTGTCAAGCTCAACACACACCACACAGCTTCTGACAGAACTGGAGCAGATGAGAACCGCACACACACACACACACACACACACACACACACACGCGCACACGCACACGCACACGCACACGCACACACGCACACAGACACACAGACACACACGCCTTCTGTCACTCCCCCACACACATGTACGCTCACACAAAGACAGATACATGCTCAAGGTTTTTCCACAAACTCTCTCCTTCCTAAATTGATAGCCACATACATACATGAAAGCTTGCCATCTACTCTCTCTCTCCCAGACATGCACGCACGCGAACACGCGAACACACACACACACACACACACATAGAATCACAGTAATATGGCACAAGGTGTCAAATGATTTCTTTGACATTTTGACAAAGACTGAAAATAAAAAGAAATAGGATTCATTCATGCAAATTGTATATGATAATTTTTTCTATTTGTGGTCGTTCGGTTCAGAAACATCTTGCCCTGCTGTTAGGCTTGGGCGTATCTATTTTTCAATATCATCACCACTTTCTAATATTTCACTGGGTATTATGGTTTATGACAGTATTTCATTAAACAAACAAAGAATTCTAACTCAATATTAGAACTCCAAACTTAAGATTACATGGCAATATTTATATCATCCCATACCTAGTCATATCTAATTAACTAGCTGGAAAACCTAGAGAGCTCAGAATACACAACGTTGTCACCCCAGGGTGTATGGGAAATGTAGTTAACAAATATACTTACAGTAGAATGAATATAAACCAGTAAGAACATGGGTGAGATCACTGTGAATTATATTCATATAGTCTTGTGTGCTAGTGGTCACCACAAGCCAATTATTTCCTTTCTTCCGCCAAATAATCATTCTGTTCACTAGGTTGGCTCTTTATCAGTTTAATAGAAAGGAGAGTGTTTTGTATTTTTGATGGTTTTGCAGTAGCTGTTCAATTTAATTACAATTGGGGCTTAAAAACAACGTAATCGGAATAAAACTATTACTGTGCGGCATTCTGTTTTTTCGCAAGGATGCTCTGATTGTGTCTTGTGTTAAATGCAGTGCATTTGCCCCATCCTCAAAGCCCAAACTCACTCCCAGAATAAGTAGCGTCACTGCTGAAATTCCGCAAGGTTTACTATTCATGACGAAACATTGCATTCCATTCGTTAGTAAGTTAAAGCTATTATATCTGAAAGCTACAGGCCTAAGCTACTAGGCAAATACTTAACGCCTGCCAGAGGAAGTAACAGAGTAGCCGAATGAATATGACTGGTGGTGTAGCAGCAGGTTTGGGATGATGCAAAAACCACTACTTTCCAGCATCACGTTCACGTCTCATCCCCACTGGAAAACATAACATTTTCATTAATCAGTGTAGGCCTACAGTGCTTATCTTTTCAACTGAATACGAAAAAAAAACACAAATTACTTTTACTACTAATACAATAACAATCACCACTTAAAGTAAAACAAATAATTCAATTAAATAAAAGCACTGAGGATCCAGTGTCACAGGCTCATGTTTGCGTGCACAACCACACCACTGCTGAAATAAATCCAAGAGAAAACACTGAATGAGTAATTATGTAATTTAGTTAAATAGTTACATAGTAGGGATCTTAATATTGACAAAAATAATTGTGATTATGATTTTAACTATACAACAACCATGTGCAGACACATAACTAAATACGAGCATGCGCATGCACTCACACAAAAGAGAGTACTGCTCATAAATGAAAAGCACAGTACGTAAAGAAATAAATATTCCATGGTCACACAGGCAAAAGCACTGTGTTTATTCAACCTTGACCCTTTCCACCTTTTGATTCTCTCCCTGGCTTTCCCTCTTCTTTCACCAGGTACTCTGAATAGAAGGAGTGAAGCTGAAAAAAAGAAAAGTAATCTGAATTGCGTTCGGTTGCATGCGCCTTTCTTTGTGCTGAAAATGTCAACTGTCAATCCTGTGCGAAAGTCCGCTAGATCACCCCCCCACACCCGATTTCAATATCTTCTTCATATTCCCTTCAGTATTTCACTTTGCATGAGAAAGAGGACAACAGAGTCAGGGTTCCCACGCTTGCCTTGAAAAAAAATTCCATGCTACCTCCTGATTTTCCAGGTACCATATAAAGTGATGATCTATAGGCCCCTGAAGCGCCCCCCTTCCCTCACACACACAACCCCCTAGAACACCTGACTACTTACTTGATTTAAAAGATGTGTCAGTCAAGTCTACATTGTAAATGCTTAGAGATTATGTCTTTTTTATAATATTCATGCATGAAATAATGCAACAAGCTGTAGATGAACAATCAACTGTGAGGTTGACCTATGCTAGAAGTTGGCTAGAAGTCTCTCTCTCTCCCTACACCGATCCCCTGCCTTTCTCTCTCTCTCCACCGATCACCTGTCTCTCTCTCTCTCCACCGATCCCGTTACTCTCACCACAGTGTGCTGGTGTACGGCCCTCAGAAAGCAGTGTGCTGGTGTACGGCCCTTAGGGACACGTTTCTAACCCAGCTCCCACGGCCCTCTCTTCCTCCCGTCCCAGCTGAGACCTGCATGTGCTTGCTAACCATCATTAATGAATCCACATTCAAAACAAACTCCCCTAAATGTGGTGAATAACACGGTTTTAGGAAAAGTCAATGAGTAAAACTGCATATGGGGATCAAACATAGTTCTAGTATTTTAAAAGCAAGGTAAAAATCAGCTAGTTGCAGCCAGCTAGTTAGCAAGATTGCACTGCTTACTACCTAACATTGATAAACCCAGGTTTACCGCACAGTTAAAACAATACCCTAACTTGCGTAAGATGTTTCACTGTAGATGTCAAGGCTCCCATGTTGGCTGGGAAATGTATGTATTTGACCCTTCTATTGAGATTGCGAGTAACGTTTCTTGGCTATATTCCCGAAGTCCACCAATCCGAAACTATACTTTTAAAGTCCATTTCACCAGGTTGCCTGCATCAAATTCCAACATCCAATATACCAGAAAGAATGCCAAGAGCATGCTCTACATCTACAACATGGGATCATCCATTTCTATCAACAGTAAAAGCTGTTCACATGTAAAGGTTTTTATAAACGCATCTTAATTCTGTGCTCAATAGTACTATTTTTCACATCATCCAATAAAATTTTCCAGGACAACTCTTTCAATTTCCATGTAAGTGTTCACTTTTGCCCAGTTTCCATGACTTTTCCAAACCTGGAAAATGAAAAAATAAATTCCATGTTTTCCATGGTTTCCAGGTACCGTGGGAACCCTGAGAGTGTGTACACCACACCACATATACTGTACATAAAGAAAGTATGACCTTTTCTATCCCCCCCCCACATCTGGTACACACACATCTGAAGCCTGAGATGCACACATTGGTACCTATGTGTGTGTACACTCTGACACACACACACACCCTCCTCTTTTATGGAGCTGCCCTCAAGGTGGCCTCCTCGAGGAGTTTTTCACAGACAACCCATTGCAACACATCAACATGCTATAAAATGTTCAACAGCACCTAAAAAACAAACAACTCACTCAAAGTAACACATGGACTTGCTGTAAACAAATATTTTATATTACGTGTTGATTTCTGGGTGAGGTTCAGCTGTTTCCTCCAAGAGTAGCGCTGGGAGAGGGGCTGACCTCTCGAGTCTGTCTGCCTGGAGGGATCTCATATTCAGGCCACAGCTTTGGAGGAACCGGCCTCCGCCTCTGCCTCCTCCGCTAGCAGAGGGGGAACTCCACAAGTGAGCGTCCTACTTCTGAACCCGGAGTGTGTGTGCGTGAGTGAGTGTGTGTGCCCATCAACTCATCCCTCTCATCCCTCTCAACTCTCTCTCTCTCTCTCTCTCTCTCTCTCTCTCTCTCTCTCTCTCTCTCAAGAGCACTTCTCTTCCCTTGCTACTTTTTCTCCTCACTGCTCTTTTCATCTCTGGTTGGGGGGTGAACAGAACACAGCATCCAATTCTGTCTGTGCCATTGCAATTCATCACATCCTGCCTCCTACACTTGTCCGCCCTCCTCCTCCACCCCCCCCACCACACCACCCAGTATTCCTTGCTGGGCCAGTCTCTTTCTTTCTCTCTCCTCTTTTCCCTCTCTCCCTCTCAAACATACTGATAATTACAATACCACTTCTGAGTCCTCTCACCGACTCGACAAAAAGTCTATTGTGTAAAAACACACAGAGCAAAGCATGTGGGTGCACACCCAGTACGGCAAACTTGAGGTGGGCGACGTGTTACTCCCTAAGGTTTAATTGACAGTCTCCGTGGAGACCGGAAGGGGGAGGAGGCGTGTGCTACCTGGGAGCACAAAAGGGACTGCATGTAACGGGGCTGACTCTGGCAGAGCAGACACACAGAGCAACCTTCTGCTCTGAGAGAGAAAGAGGTATAAAATAGATGGAGAGAAGGAGTGAACGAGAGAGAAAGAGAGAGGTGACAGAAAGAATGAGAGAGAGAGAGAGAGAGAGAGAGGGTGAGAAACACCACAACAATTTTTATTTTCCTTGGATTAATGCGAATCGTTCCATTCTGAACAAACAGAAAGTCTATCTAAAGTAATCTGCCTTTGAAGATAATAAATGGCATCTCAAATGTCACTTTGATGTTTAACCTTCGTCTGCCTGTCTCCGTTTCTACCAATGCACCTGCGACGGAAATGCACCCATGAGACGCCAAAACTTCTTCATACACACACACACACACACACACACACACACACACACACACGCTCTCCCATGCCCACATCCACAGCTGAGGTGCCCTTGAGCAAGGCACCTAACCCCGATCACTGCTTCCCGGGCGCCGCTGAAGGCAGCTCACTGCAACATCACCATCAAAACAGGCATGCTGGGAGATTATGTCCTAGACCTGTCAGTAAAGAACACAGCCACACAAGTAAAACATACACACACAGAAGGTGTGTGTGTGTGTGTGACAGAGTCAGAAGCAAAATAAGTAAGATTCAGTTCATCATCTGCCTGGGAAGGAAATCCTCACTGAGACCTCCTGAGAAGAAGCAGTTAGCGAGACTCAAGCAGGGCTCATTTGAATGGTACTATTTCTTACGCACACACAAGCAAAAAAAAAATAGTCTTTTGGTGTGTTATGCCAAAAATATGTACCTGGGTCAATACATTGATGGGTGGTTGAGGAGACTGTAAATCTGTGATCGAGTGTGTATATTTCTGAGTATTCCAGCAAGACCATAGGAGAATGGAGTGAGGCATAGGCTTGCATTGTGATGTGAGTGTGTGTGTGTGTGTGTGTGTGTGTGTGTGTGTGTGTGTGTGTGTGTGTGTGTGTGTGTGGGGGGGAGGGGGTAAAGAAGGGAGTGTGAGTTTGCAGAGGTGTCTTGCGCTGTGCTGTGATGTGATGAAGTGTGTAGAGGTGTGTGTGTGTGTGTGTGTAACTGAGTGTGTGTGTGTGTGTGTGTGTGTGTGTGCATGTACTGCATGTCCTGCTCTACCTTGAATTTCAGCACAAGGGAGTGAATAGGAGACTCCCTGCAGGGTACTCCTCCACTCATTTACTTACCCACACACACCCATCCTCACACACACGCTCACACACACAGAATTGCTCTGGGCCACAAAAGGCCTGACTTTGCTTGGGTCAAACCCACTGGGGTGCTTTGCACTCCCTCTCTCTCTTTCACTCCCCCCCATAGTGGTTAATTTGACCTTATAACCCATGTAGAGTAGTGCGTGTCACCAGGGTTCTCTGACTTTTTCTTGCTGCTCAACTGTTTGCCAACTCTTTGACAGGGTCTCAAAATAGGTTTTGGTTGATGGTTAGGACGTTTAGAAGTGAATCAGATAGACCGCAGGGTCTACAGATTCCCACTGGGATAGGGAGACCGAAGAGGGGCTGTAAGTCTGCATTTCATTGATCTAGTAAAGGAGACCATTGGTGAACATCAGTTTGCTGTGCTGGACCACCAGAGGGGGAATTGGAACAATTCTTTGCTTTATTCATTTTCAGAGGGTTGGTGTAAAGAATTTTAAACCAGTTATGGTGTGTGATTTGTGTAGTGTGCGCATATCAGAGTGCATGTGGTTCTGTATGTGTGTGTGTGTGTGTGTGTGTGATTTTATCTGTTCCTTCTTTAAGAGTGTTTGTCTGTCAGATACAAGGCTGCAAGTAAGTCACTCTTAATCGCCTGCCATTCACCTGGCTGACAGGCCTTTTATTTCAATTTTTTACTTACTGCAACGATAGAAAATATGATACGAATAAAATGTCATTGTTTATTTTTTCCAATTTTGTAAGCACCCTCCATCTCTAAGAAGGCTTTTTCATAAGCAGAGGAGACGTGTGTACCTGTGTGTTTAAATGAGCCAGTGAAGAGTAATAAATGCATTGCGGCTCTCACACAGCAACTACGTATAGCTCCTGCTGTGAGTGTGTGTGTGAGTCTGGATACGTGTGTCAGGGAGAGATTAGGGAACGATCAGGCAGGACTTACTGATGGAGAAGTCTCACAAACACACACACACACACACACGAGATCTGTGAGATATTGATAGTTGTAGAATGTGGCGTGGAACAGCAGCCTTGGGAACACTTTGCCGATAATCAGGCGCGGTCAAAACAAAAGGTCCCTGTGATTACGGCCCAGCCTTGCTCCTCACCGCGGCCCAGCCTGTCTACTCCCCATCGACCCTGTCGCCCATCTCCTCTCTCTCTCCACCCCCCTTCTTTCTCTCTATGTGCCCACCTGCCTGTTTGTTTCTCTGGCAACAGCAGGCTTCTCTCTCTCTCTCTCTCTCTCTCTCTCTCTCTCTCTCATTTGTCCTGCGTTTTGTAGCTGTTTTTTCTCTTTGAACATTTTGGTTCTCTTCATCTCTCTATCCTTCCATTATTTGTTCCCAGCCACCCAGGCTTTGTTGAACACTATGGCTGTGGGCTTGTGATTAGCAGGCAGCTGAAAACAAGTACTGTGGGTGTGTGAGGGTGGTCATTATATCAATTAACAAACAACCTATCCACTGCCACTCAAACAGCAGTGAAACCGATGGTGTAGTCACTGAATGCATGTATTAAATATGTCCAGAAAGGACAGTTTATGTATCTGTGATGGGGGTGGGAGAAATCTTTTCTGCAGTATAACAGAACGTGTAATTTTCCTGAGCAGACCGGGTGGGGAGGTTATGTCATACAGAGAACAAGTGGTAGATTATGTGTGAAGACTGATGACTAATGTGGAACCAAGTTCCACTTGAAAATCAGCTGCCATGTGACTCACGACTGTGTTTTAAGTGAAATTAGGATTAATGTGCTAAACTAGAAGAGCTCCGCCAAGGCTAAACGCTGCATTTCGCCTTGCCAATAACCTAAAAGTTTTATGAAAGTCGGGCTGGTAGGTAATGTGTAATCCTGATTACAGACAAAAAAACAACATAGAATATACCTCTTTGGCGGTAATTATGAGAAGGATAAACATATTGTCATTATAATAATCCAACATTGTGTCATGGGAGACTTCAATAATAATTTGTGTTCACAAACCTAGCATTATGTATTTGGCTTTTTGTGTTGCTTTTTCATGTTGTACCGAAACGTACCAAACCGAGGTGTGAACTGAGCCATGACTTGTACTGATACACCCCAACAGCAGTGTTTTTGTTGCTTCTTGTTTTTATTTAAACCAAGTAAATATATATAATATCAGACCAAATCATAAGACCAAATCTGACACAACAGATATAATGAGCCAATTCCAAGAGATGTGACACAGCTGTAAAGTGGCTTAGACACAAATCTGCTGCCTCTGTGGAGAAGCACAACTAACACCTGTCCTTGGGCCTACTGGGCAAGGGGTGTCCAGTGTGGGGTAGTGTGCAGATGTGCTCAGTGCGTGTGTGCATGTGTGTGTGTGTGTGTGTGTTATTGTGTGTGCTCAGGGTGTGTGTGCTTGCGTGTTATTGTTAGTTTGCTTGTGTGTGTGTGTGTGTGTGTGTGTGCGCACTCGCTCACCTGTGTTGTGAGACTCCAGCAGTCTCTTCTTCTTGAGCTGCCTCTCCTGCTTCTCACGCTCGGCCTTCTCCTTGGCCAGCCGCGCCCTCCGCTGCTTCTCCTCCGCCTCACGCTGCTTCACGTTCTCCTTCACCGCTTGCTGAGGAGGCGACAGAGGGAGGGAGCGTTGAAAAGAGAGAAAGAAAAAGAGAGAGAGACCAATACGGATCTTGTCAATACGTTAAAAAAGTACTCAACAGCCTGATTACCATGGTTCACCCACGGTTCACACACACACACACACACACATTTAGTGTTATTACCTCAACATGCACATACATATTTTAATTACCCCAAGGAAAACCTACCAAGATCTTAAACAGTTAAATAACCAGATACCATGGTGGGCCTACAGGCATACATATATGTGCATTTCTAAGTATCCTCAGAAGAATCAACATTTTTTGTATCTTATCTTAATAAGGCCCGTTTTCCATAAAGTTTGGAAGAGATTGTGGGATAGAGAAACAGACAGATAGATAGAAAGGGAGAGAGAGAGATAGAGAGAGAGAGAGATAGAGAGCAAGAGAAGAAGATAATGACACCGGGCACTTAACGAGAGGAGGGCACAGAGCGCCTCTGCCTGTGCTAACGGGGCCTCTCAGAACAGCCAGTGTTCTGGCAGAGAGCAGGGTGACCTCCGAGGCGGCCGCAACACAGAGCTGCTTTAATGGAGATCAGCAGGCGGAGGTAAGCAGAACAGAGGGATGCACAGACTGTGTGGGAGAGAGAGAGAGAGAGAAAGAGAGAGAGAGATAGAGAGAGAGAGAGAGATGAAGCAGGACATGCGGGTACATGATGAAACGAGACGGAGATAGAGAGAGAGAGAGAGAGGAGACTGATGGGGAAGACAGAGAAAATTAAGAGGAAGAGAGGGGGGTGGGATAGAGAGAGAAAACACAGGAAAAGAGGGGAGAGAAGAATGGAAGAGTTCGATAGAGAGAAAGAGAGAGAGAGAGAGAGAGAGAGAGAGAGCGAGCGTGAAAGAGAGCTGCTCATTAACCGGCCCCGCTCTGGCCTGTGAATCTGACAGCACTGTGAACACTTAGATACTTTCCCTGAAGAAAAAGGAAAATAGATTAATGAGAATAGATTTTGGTAGAACACGCAGAGAGACAGACTGAAAGAGAGTGAAAGAGCATATTCTTTTTGAGCCATTAACGACTAGAGAGACTTGTTAGAGATCCCTGAGTCAGGCTGCCTGCTACGACCATGACGACTGCTGCCGCCGCTTTTCTGGGTACAAGAACACCTGGACAATCAAAGGAGTAAAGAATATAAAAAAACACCCCACACCTTCTGTATAACTGAAAACATCATTAGTGCCAATTACCTCTTTGACTGTGCTTCACTTGTCAGTGCTATACCAATGTCTGTCTGACTAAGCCCCCTTCTGGTCTTTTCCACACTCCTCCCCTACCCCCCCCCCCCCCCATCACACAGGCCGTGTGCTTCGAGGGAAGGAGGCGGCGTGAGCGCCGGCTTAATTGGCACCTCCGCTGTAAGGCGTGGGTGAGGTACGAGGAGCTGCTGGAGAACTAATGGGATCACATCATCCAACCGCGACGACAAGCGCCAACGCCACACCCCAACGATGCTGCCATGCTTCCTCCAAAACACATGTATCTATCTACACTCTGTGTCAGCAACAAACACTGCGCGTTAAATAGATACAGCCAACCCTAACTGAACAGTAAGGATGTTTAGATCCAGGGTCAGCTTTACCTCCACCACACCATGCATGCCTCACTCTCAGCAGTGCTTGTTTCTCCTAAAATCCACTTTTTAACAAGGACTAGTGAACCAGGTACAGTGTTTGGTATAGAGGAAAGGAGGTGTGCCTTGTTCGGTGTGTTATGGTTTGGTGTGTGTGTGTGTGTGTGTGTGTGTGTGTGTGTGTGTGTGTGGTGTGTTTGGTATAGAGGAAGTGTGTGTGTGTGTGTGTGTGTGTGTTTGCGTGTGTTTGGTATAGAGGAAGTGCGGTGTGCCTTGTTCGGTGTGTTATGGTGTGTGTGTGTGTGTGTGTGTGTTTGGTATAGAGGAAGCGTACGTGTGTGTGTGTGTGTGTGTGTGTGTGTTTGGTATAGAGAAAGTGCGGTGTGCCTTGTTCTGCTTATTATGGTCTGGTGTGGTGGTTAGATACACATGCTAGAAGAGAGAGCGATATAAAAGACAATGTTTGCTTTTGTGGTTCTTTTTTTGGAGGCTGCCTAACAGTAACCATAAACCGATGACCAAAAATGATAATGCCATTTCCATGATGCTTTAGAAATCTGGATACTGCAAACGTCTGGTTATTATGGAAGCAGTAGTGTGCAGCTCAAATCCCCTTATTGTGTACATGTCTGTCCGCTGCATCTGTTCATCCACTAACCTTTCCCACTCTCTCTCTCACACTCACACTCACACACACTCACACACACACACACACACACACACACACACACACACACACAAAAGTGTCTTCTGATTCAGAGTGCCATACCCTCATGAATCCCTCCACCAGAACAACCATGCCAACCCTCAGGTCTCCCCCCATCTGTGCACAGTGAGAAGCCCGTGTCTAGGCAGTCTCATTTTCCTCAAAGGAAGAGGAAGAAAGAAAGAAAGAAAGAAAAAACTGTGAAAAAGGGGTAAAAGCTGCCTGCTTCAGTAACACCTCTTCATTTCCTGGCTCAGGTGCTCCTATCGCTGTGTCCATCAGACGCTGGCTCCAGACATGGACCCCTCGCTGTGAGGCTTAAAGATCGCACTCCCACTCACCATCTTAGCGTCTTTTGTTAGGAGGTGTGTATGGGGTGTGTGTGAGTCAACGGATGCGGGAGAGCGATGTTGGATGTATGTATGGAGGTGCGTAGATAGTGTTTTAGTATTTGTACATCCAGGCGTCTGAGATGTTAGGACTATGTGTGTGTGGGTTCATGTGTGGGGTGTAAATGTTGTGTTATGTTGAGCGTGTTGTTTGGGAGAGACGGCGTTGAGCGGTCATGATGCCATGAATGAGAAGGTAAACCTAAGGAGATAATATCTCTACGCTGCTCCTTATTTCTTGTTGCCTTATGGGTCACAGAGTAAATGAAGAGACAGCTATGTGTTTATTAAAGGAAAGCCATAGGTATCTCAAGGGTCAGCTCAGATTGGTTTGGTTTGGATACTACTCCCCTTGTGGCAAACACAGCAAGCAGCTGGGTCTTTAGAACAGACGTGAAACTAGTAGATGCTGTTTTGCAGAAGGACAGGATATCCTCACATGAACCTACAAGATGAAGTGCACAAAGTGAGAAAGTGAACGTTTTCCCAAAGCAACCAAGGAAAACAAAAGGGTCCCCCTGATGTACCACAGGCTAACAGCAAGATAAACATATTTGGTATTTGATGATGATTTTTTTTTTTTTTTTTTAAAGACCACTTTTGAAAAACACTCCTCTCTCATCTCCCTCTCCCTCAGATCCGCTCTATCCTTATCTGAACTGTGAGAAGCATGCACCATCTTTGCCACTCATCCTCTATCCCAGCATGCATGGATAGGTGGGTGGGTAGGTCAGATGGCCTCAGCTGATGGGTGGTGGGGGTGCAAGAGGTAAAGCAGACGTCTGGGAATCAGAAGGATTCAGTCTCCACCTGGTCGAGTGTCCTTATGGAACCTCATACCGCTCCTGTTGTGGGAATATGGGGCCTTTTAACCGCAACCTTTGCGTTTGAGAGGCAGTTTGAGAGGCGTGTGAGTGTGTCTAAATGCACATTAAGAGATGGCTCCTTTAAGGGCTGTTTGTGGAGTACCATGCCTGCCAAACCTCTGTCTCTTTGCAAGTGAGCTCATTTGATCACCGATACACGTTTAATTAGAAAGGCTCACACTTCTGATTTCACCACGCTCTCACCGGTGTGGGTCCTCGAGGGCCCTGAGGCGTTTGACTGGCCAATTACCGGAGAGCTGGAGCCGTGGCCTGGTGGGACTCTGAGCGACGGCGACTGAGCCGACTCATGTGGTCTAAGCTTGGCTGGAGCTCAGGTCGCCGGCGCTGCGGTGAGGGAGCACCTCTCTGTGACATGCTAAGCCGGTTAGGGAGTGAATGGCTGTGCGAATGTGAGAGAGAGAGAGAGAGAGAGAGAGAGAGAGAGAGAGAGAGAGAAAGAAAGAGAGATAGAGAGAGAGAGAGAGAGAGAGAGAGAGAGAGAAAGCGAGGGAAAGACAGACTGCTGGAAAGACCGAGTGTGTATGTGTGTGTGTGTGTGTGCGCGTAGTGAATGGAAAGTGAACGAGTAATAGTAGGAACGTGTATGTGTGAGTGTGCCCATGTGTGCGCATAGAGAGAGTGTGTGTGGGAGAATATAGAGGAAGTGTGTGTGTGTGTGTGTGTGTATATAGAGAGAGTATATGTGCGTGTGTGTATGGAGGGGAAGTGTGTGTGTGTGTGGGTTCAGAAGCTCCCGCTGTGGTGTGAATTACGAAGAAGGTAAGAAGAAACAACAGGAGCGGGTTGAATCATGTCAAAACACACACTCTTCGTGTTCTGCTTAATTTGACTTAATAGCTTTAAAGCACGTTTAACTGGCTCCGTGCCTTTCATCACAATTAACACCGCCAAGAAATTAAGGAGCTGACACTCAGCAAGGATCTCCTGTAGCAGAACCTGGGAAAAGGTGAGGGAAAAGGTGAGAGGCCAGGAGAGACAGAGAGAGAGAGAGAGAGAGAGAGAGAAGCAGATGAAGAGAAAGAAACAAATGAAGAAAAGCAAGAGGAGGAAGTCCAAATAATAGGAAATTGTACTGTAAGGTAACCCATGGCAGCAATAAGAACAGACATAAAGAAGCACAGACACACACACACACACACACACAGGTCAGGATCTGTGACGGGGACAGACGACCTGAGCGGGCGCTGAGTACTGTGGGGGAACCCCCACTCAGTGCTGAGACAGGGAAATAGGACAGAGCCTCTATCCATCTGCAGGACACACACAAACCCACACACACATACCCACGCATGCTGACAAGCTGTGGCAGCACCCATGCTGCTTCTCCACAAGTCAAGGCCATAAGCTGCAGTCCTAATTCACTGTCCACAAGATTAAATGAGTGGAGAAGAAAAACAAATCATGATGGATTTTTGCCATAATCGAGCAGCCCGACATACTCTTGCACTGCTCACTTCATTCAGACTTTTTTTCAACAGCAGTGTGGTTGTGCAAGTGGAACCATTGACAAGTGCATGAGAACCATTTAGACTCATTATTAATACATCCGTGTTTAAACATTCCCACTACACCACTGGTCCACTACACTCACTGACTTAGCTTCAGGCTGGCGTCAGTTATCTGCCCCAAAGGTTAGGCCTGTAGCATTAAACTGTAATATCTAGCTCTAGCGAATGCTATGGTATGTTTCGTCATTAATTATTAACCGTGTGAAATAAAGGCTGAACAAAAGGCTCTCTTATCAACATCTTTGCGTGAGCTGAACTAGATATGCCCCAGTGTGGCTGAGAGTGAGTTTGGGCTTTTAGGGAAGGATGAAAGTGCGCCCCTGTAAAGGAAAGGGAGGGGGGGGGGGGGGGTTATCTTGACTATCTTCTTTTCATAATCGTTATATAACATAAAAAAGTCAAAATCGTAATAAAAAATTGAATTAAAAATCCAAACTCTAAATGTATGTGTTTATGTGTGTTATCGCTCACTGAAGGTGTGTGTTACAGCAGTGTTACAAGTGAGTGACATCCATCCAGCTGTGTGCTGCAGGGCAGACTCATCATGAGACTAGATCTAGATCGTTTAGGCTGCATCCCTGAACTCTTGCGCTGAACACCACCCTAATCATGCCCACTGATCTTTTCACCAGTTCTCCGGCATGCTGATCTGAGCAGATTAGATGGATCAGTTGCCAATGTACGGTACACATTCTGTACCGTATTTCACTTTTACATTTGCTGTGGCTAGCAGGGCAAAAGAAGGAGAGAGCTCAATGAGAAAGATGATCTGTTGTGCGTGTGTGTGCGTGTGTGTGCGTGTGTGTGTGTGTGTGTGCGCACGGACCGATGAGAGGAAAACGAAATGCATAGCAATGAGGATGTAAGAATTCTCCAGCTCCTCAGCATGGCTGTTTTCTCATTAAGAAGTCAGCCTCGATTTTCCGGCAAACATCTGAACTTAATTACCACAATCGCACGAGGACCACGGCCTGGCTTACTCTCCCCACTTTGCTCGCATCAAATGCCTCCTGACAGAGGGACAATTTAGTCAGATATGACAGGGACGGTGGATGACAATAGCCAGTGGAGTTCATTTCAGAGGCGTAATTGCTTTCTCCTTCCGAGAAGGCGATGCCATTGTTTGCCTCAAGAGCCTGTGCAATGTCAAACGAAAAAGGTGTGAAGACTGACTAGGAAATGGCTAAAGTCACGACTGTATACTCTCTTTCTCTGACCGCACGCACACACACACACACACACACACACACACACACACACACACACACACACACACACACACACACACACACACACACACACCCACCCATCCATCCATAACAGGTAGGCGCTCAAAATGTCCCCGAATCGACGACCTGTGTCGTGAACATGAGCATCGACGCCCGCACAAAGACCACCACAAGCGATCTCCGATGGTGGCCGGCATGGGAAAGGCCTTGAGAGCTTCAGTGAAAAAGGGGAATGAAGACAGCTGTGTCTGAGAGATAAATATCTATCGTCTGTCGTCTGGACTGGGTGAATGCCACCTCGGTGTAATCTGGGGTCCCCGTCCTCACCAGTCACAGTCCTTCCACTGAAGATAATAGGCAGTCAATCTGCTCAATAAACTCCATTAGCCTGCTGAAGCTGAATGAGGGGTGGGGTGGGTCGTACATTTACATGCGGACCCCACATGGGAGCATCCACTTTACGAGACATGGGCAGAAGCCTCCATGCCTGACCCTACTGTGTGACTGCTAGTGTTCCTGTAGCTCCAGGGTTAGAGCAAGGAGCTAACAACCACAAGGTCATACGTGAGGAAACCCAGTGAGCATTCATATTGGGGAAAAAAAATATACATCCCTAAATCGCTAAATGTCAAAATGGATAAGATTCAAAAAGCCTAGTCGAAAAGCCTGTGGAGTCTCTTTGTAAAGAATGTTTACCGCAATACCTTTCTTTTCTTTTTGAGGCAAAAGATCTATAAATCGAGGTGAAGAATCCATACACGGGGACCCGAGAAAAGAAAACCTTCTGGAATGCAGGAGCCACCTGCCCCCCCCCCCCCCCCCCCCCCCCATGTGGTTGGGCCTGGCTGTGTTCGACCACTCCCCTGCTGTCTGTCCACGGTCAATTGGATTCCTGTCAGATTCTTGCCGCTGTGGGTCTCCTCTTAATGGACAGACAAGCCCAGCAGACTCACATACATGGCTTTCCCAGCACTAAGAGACACAGACACACACACACACACAGAATAATATGATGCAGCGAACAAAGTACCAAATTCCAGATTCCAGATTCAGAAGACTTGCCGTCCCCTAGGCCTCTGACCCAGTGTGAAAACATTAGCAACTTCATGACAGGGAAAGCACGGGGGCCATCAGTGAATAACAGCCCAGTGTTGCTTGAACAAAGCTCTATCTATGCTATACAAGCCCACGGTGCCATGCGTAAAACAACAACCCGCACAGTGACACTTCACGGTCAGCTGCAGAACATTCTAAATGCAGTGTGTGTGTGTGTGTGTGTGTGTGTGTGTGTGTGTGTGTGTGTGTGTGTGTGTGTGTGTGTGTATTTGCTGTTGATGTAGTCAGTAGTCCTAAATGCATTGTTTGTGCTGCTTAGTATGCCGGGTGCAATCTGAAAGGTGTTGCTGGGAAGTGAGGACTTAAGACAACAACGGAGGCACAAAGATCTTCTTGAATACGCCGGTGTTGGTATGTATACCACAGAGTAAACCAATACAAACAATAACAAAGGGTTGCTATGAGTGAGGCCGTGCATAGATATGAATTTAGATAGAGTGAGAATTCCACTGGAAACGAGTTTCCAGCAACAAAACACCCAGACAACGTCCCGGACAACAGCTGGAGCGAGTGGGTCTATCCAATAGCTTATATACGTGTGTGTGAGTGTGAGTGTGTGTGTGTGTGTCTGTCGGTGTTCGCTTGAGTTTTGGAGTGGGAGAGAGAGCAGGCTTGGGGTTTCGGGGGTGAGAGGCCAGGTGCAGTAATAACAATCCTTCAGCTTCCCTGCTAAAGGAATTATGGGTTGTGAGTGGGACAGGGCAGTGAAGGCGACAGGCATCACTGAAAAAGAGAAGGAGAGGGAGAGAGGACAGAGGAACACCCGCAGAGAGCCCGGGGATAAAGAGAGCGATAGTGAGTGAGTGAGAGAGAGAGACACCCGCAGAGACCCAGGGGATAAAGAGAGTGTGAGGGAGTGAGTGAGAGAGAGTGAGAGAGAGAGAGAGAGAGAGAGAGAGAGAGAGAGAGAGAGAGAGAGAGAGAGAGAGAGAGCGACAGACAGGGGGAAAGAGACAGCAGTGATATTGTTAAGACAGAGGTGCACTTCCTAACCAGAGTGCAAAACATTCAAATCAATCCGTGATTATTTGCTACTAAAACTGAAGGAAAAAACACCCCAAATTGCAATGCTTTAACAAACCACATTAAATGACCCTTGTTAGGTCAAGCCAAAGACAGCTGTACTGTAGCTCTCACCTGTCACCATCTGAAAGACACTGAATGATATTCACACACATGCTCCAAGCTCCTACAAAGAAGTCCAAGACCACACACACTATGCACACACACACACACACACACACACACACACACACACACACACACACACTCAAACAGACTAATACATTGGCGTGCACATGAATGCACACAAATATATAATCCTAACTATCCTATCGTTTGAAAAAAATAAAAAAATAAAGAATAAGTACTATTGCTAACTGATCTGGTTTGTATAGTGAACCTGTATTCTGATTTTGTATATACATACATCTGATATACATATGATTTCTTCTAACTGTTAATGTTGATATGTTTTGTATCGGTATATGTTTTGATTTCTGGTCCAGTGTGTAATTACTGTTTAGCAATCCAAGTGACCGATTGAGAGAAAGAGAGACAGAGTGCCATAGACATGTGTTGTCAGGGTGCATTTCTCTGTGTCTAATTGTTGAATATGAGCAATTGTCCTCCTAATCCTGTCCAAGCATTCATGAGACACTTTCTCTGCACAAACAGACAGACACATTTTCCAGTGTAATATGTTTCTTCTGTTTAATTGCAACAGCCATCTTAATGTAAAAACATTTGTCTATTTTACGAGAGCATGAATTCATTTGCCCAATTCTTACTTTGTAATGAGGAAAATAAATCCTTGTGGTAATCTTATTAATGAGTTTAAAACTATACCTGATCAATGAATTGTGCTTTGGCTACTGGCACAAAATGTAATCTCGGTGAAAGAATTCTAGCCACATACGAGACCTTAGTGAGAAGAGGAGTGTCCAGTGTCCCTGGGCATAAGAAGGAAACGATGACCACCGTCTTAAGGTTTCATCAGCCACTCTTTAATTAGATGTCTGTGTGACTTCATGCCGTCACAGACCCATCCGAAGGAGTTCTGCCTGCCAGTGTTGCTTGTTATATAGACCTTAAGATTGGGCTCAGCGCTATACCAAGAAAAAAAGGAATTCTTATATGTAAGGGTGCTTCTGTATTACAGAAAATATAAACTCTTTTTTTACTACTACTGATAGACGTGAGGACGAGGGGTTGTTCTCCGTAATGGAAATATGAAACTTGTTTCTGTGCCATCTCAAAACCTAAATATCATCCTGAACCATGATCAGACACTAGGGGTTCACACATCTGTGATGTCCACCCTAGCCTACGCAATATCAGCACAGGTATCAGCCATGAACACCCACACAGGGCCAGCCTTATTAATTAAACCTGTGATTAATCACACTATTAAATCAGAGAACATTTTGCAATTAATTCTGATTAATTTGGCTTCACGGCCTTATTCCGCACACAATGCTCCCCCTTCCTGGAGCCCGAGACGGGCGTCTTCGTGCCTGGCGCAGACACTCTCTCGCCCCCCGCCGTCGCCGATTTTTTTTTTTTTCCTGGCCCCCCGTAGCTTAGCGAAAGGTGTGAAATCAAATTATTATTACGGCACTCTAAAATCTTGTTTAATTCCGACACTTAAATTTAATTCACCTCCCCTCCGCACACAATCTGTGCCCATTCTAAGAGCATTTGAAACTCTTCACACAATCGTAATTAATTTGCTGCTTTTTTGTCTCTCTCTCCTTTTCCTTCTCACAGTTGGGAGTGCTGTTGGAATCAAACATACAGGGTAAGACAAGCAAATGCGTGTGAAGGGGGCTTGTGAATGTTCACAGGCTACAGTGTCTGTCAGCTAGTGGGTGTGTGTGTGTGTGTGTGTGTGTGTGTGTGTGTGTGTGTGTGTGTGTGTGTACGTTACCGTGTGTGTGTATGGATATGTGTGGACACTGTACTAAAATGATCACATAACGAGGGCTCAGGTGCTAAAGACGTGAGTGAGAAAGTGAATGTGAGAGATAGAGAAAGAGAGAGGGAGAGAGAGAGAAAAAGAGAGAGAAAAGAGAGAGAGAGAGAAAGAGAGGAAAAAAGAGAAAGAGAGAGAGATAGAGAATGCCTAGGTTCTGTTCTGCCCTGCGTTCTACTCCTAGAGCTTCCTGTGCCATTGATAGTGGAGAGAGAAATGGAGAGAAAGATAGAGAGAGAGATAAAAGGAGTCTTATATTTAAATGCATGTCAGTGTGTACATATATGATCCTTTTTTTCCTCTTCTGTTCTTGAAACACAAGAACCCCAATGGTCACTGTTGCTTCTCCAATCCCACAAATGGACAGTCATGATGGCGAAGGAGCCTTTTGCATTCTTTCTAGTTGATGCAGGGGGATGAGAGAGAGATGAAAGGGAAGGGGGGGGGGGGCTTCTGGGAAGTGGAGCGCAACAGTGGCCAAGTCCTCTCTTCACTCAGACTCAGAGACGCGACAGAGTCACCCAGAGGTGACACCCAGACCAGAGTCCCACAACGACGGAGAGAGATTAAATCTGTTAGGAAGCCACGCCAGAGTCTGTGTGTGTGTGTGTGTGTGTGTGTGTGTGTGTGTGTGTGTGTGTCTGTGTGTGTCTGTGTATGTGTGTGTGTGAGGTAACTAAGGGGGTTGGTCTCAGGCCACTCTTGGACATTGATTTAAAGGAGGTGCTTCACAGGAGGCACAAGCTCAATGGCCTGGAAGGAACACTCACAATCCCAGTTCTGCAACCCCCCGCGACACACACACACACACACACACACACACACACACACACACACACACACACACACACACACACACACACACACAGTCTTGCACCACTCTCATTCACTTGCTCACCACCACCATACAGGAACATGGCCTCTATGCCTCACCATGACAGTGCAGCAGTCCATTAACGTGTTCTTCAAATGGCCGCACATCAGCGTTTGGCTGACTGACTACATCAACAGCAAATACACACACACACACACACACACACACACACACACACACACACACACACACACACACACAGCAGTGACACGTGCAAATGCCAGCTCAACATACACACTCACACAAACACACATACAGCCGTGCAGGAATGCACACACATGCTCAACACACATACACAGTCACAAGCAAACACACCACTGCAAAGACAGGCGCGCACACTCTCATTAAGCTTCAAAACAATGAGGTTTCCTGGCCCTGTGAGGTTCCTGTAATGACACTCTAAGATCAGTACTCCATTAACAGCTACTATGATATGAGATCATATAAGAAATAAGCAACTAAAGAAACCACCGGCATCAAGGGTTCCTGATGGTGTTCCTACGACCTTCAGCTGCCATAAGCTACATGCCTATTGTCTGACTCTAACACACACACACACACACACACTTTTTACTCACACACACACACACACACAAACACACAGCAAGCACACACACAGAGACACAGTACACACACACACACACACACACACACACACACACACACACACACACACACACACACACACACACACACAGACTCTAAGTGTATGCTTTCTATCCCCTTTATTACAGACACATACGTGCTCTGTCTTCGTCTCATACTCCTCTCTCTCTTTCTCTCTCATACACACAATGTGAGGCGTTAACATGCATATGAGGGAGGGCTGATTTGCAGAAACTTCAGCGTTTCGATCAGAAATGATTTAAAATTATAAAAGCAATGAGACGGCTCTCATCACTGCTGCACTCATGTGGAAAATAACTTTGCATTTCAAATGGCGTTTCATAAAACAGACAGAGCACAGCCCGTCGCTCAGACACCAGAAAACCAGCATGTTGAATAGGAATGAGGAGGACACACACACACACACACACACACACACACACACACACACACACACCACTAGGGTGTGCACACTCACACCCTCAGAGGCGCAGTCTTTCTCAAGGGCCTATACACCCTCGCACCCACCTCCACGCATGTGAAAAACACTCCGTCTTTCAGAGAAAAAAGAGCGAGAGAGAGAGAGGGAGGAGAGGGGAAAAAAGGCAAGCGAGAGAGAGAGAGAGGGAGAG
>NC_137922.1:13458788-13503788 GCF_963457725.1 Sprattus sprattus | reverse complement strand
ACAGCAGGACACACTCTTTCTGTGTATGTGTGTGAGAGAGAGGAAAAAGGTTGGTCGGGCTAGCTTCATTATTAAACAGACACCTGTCTCTAGACAGGATTGTCAGTGTGAGATCCTTTGAGTGAATAATTAACAGAGGTGTCAAAGCCACTGCCATGCAGGTGTCCGTGCACACAAGCACGCGCACACACAAACACACACATATCTACCCTGACACACACAGAGGCCCCTTCATTTGTAAGTGAGTGAGTCCGAGTGTGTGTGTGTGTGTGTGTGTGTGTGTGTGTGTGTGTGTATATATGTGTGTAATATTCAATGATTCAGTATCCTTCTAAGGAATCAGTAGAGAAGTGTAGAGTTGGAGAATAACTCCTGGAGCTGATAAGGATGTGTGTTATTACTGTGCGTGAAAGGCATGTGTGTGTGTGTGTGTGTGTGTGTGTATGTGTGAGTGCACGTAAGGATATGGTCATCTTGGTGGTGAACATGTCCTGCTCGTCTTGAGGGGAGCTGAAGGTCTGCAGGTCTCTGTCTAGCTGCTGCAGCTGCCGCTCCATCTGACGCAGGCTCTTCTCTAGGTTCTCCGCCGAAACTGCAACACACACACACACACACACACACACACACACACCAAAACAAATGGATGAGAACATGTAAATGTATATGCTGAAGTAGCTTTACATAAAGACGTGCATGCCTACACACACACAGACACACAGAGACACACACACACACAGCATCAGAAATAACCATTGGCAACCAAATAACAAAATGTAAGAAATCAATATAAACGACTGATAAAACACAACTGACACTTAGCGTCCATCCCCCTGCACTCTGATCTCAAGCTGACAGCGTGAGTGTGCTGATCTCTAAATTAAACGAACTGCTCCATTATACTTGAAGCTGCTGCAGCACATGACGTCTCAATCCAAGGACATTGCAACAACACAGAACTGCCTCATTTCCTGTTAAATAAGCTACAAAATCACTATGCGCCCTTGCCTAAACGTAGTCACTGTATCAAACTGGGTACAGCCTAACAATGGCTGCATCAACCAAACTCAGGCCAGTGGGCACTGCTGGACTATAAGGGCAGACGCTGTCAAAAGGAAGACAGACAGCTGTACTGAGATGCGGGGAGAGAACCTCTCAAACAAGCCCAGCTCCAGCTGAGGTACAAACAAGTTAAAGAAAGTCTGGTCTCTCTTCAATCTCGCCCGGTAGTTTGTGAGTTTGTGGCGTGTGGACCGTGTGTGTGTGTGTGTGTGTGTGTGTGTTTGTGTGTGTGTGTGTGTGTGTGAGAGAGATAGAGTTGATTGGTAGTGTCTCAGAGGTTTTAGAGATGCATGGTGCACACATATAGGTGTAGATCTGTGTGTGTACGTGTGTGTGTGTGTGTGTCTGTGTCCAAACTGCACACAAAGAAGCAATTGCAGAGCCTTAGACTGAACACTTCAATCTCCAGCCACCTCACTGACAGCCCCACCACAGAATACTAAAGACACACACACACACACAACAAAGAATACACATACTCACACAAAAAAGTGCATGTGCACACATTAAGGCATGCACTTGTCCATACAGGCACAATCTAACACCGGAGAACCCCTAATATCTTAGCATATCAGGACAGCTGTGAAGAACTAACTAACTAACAACTAAAAACACATGGCAGAAATATGACAGTGTGATGAATAAACATTAGAGGCTCTTCAGAGACTGGCTCAATAAATTGCCACACGCAGCGATGTGGTTAGTTACTTTTCCTAACCATTTCAAATTGACTGTGTGGGTTTTGTGTGTGTATTGTACAGCTGGCAATCCCTTCCTAATCAAAGAAGGCCGACAATTACATCGTAATGTAGAAGACTTGTCAAGTAACAGCTGCATCACTTATTCCAGCTGTGTGACCAAACCAATCAGTGTTACCACATAGTACAAAAAACGTCACTGAGTACGTGAGAGACAGAGAGAGAGAGAGAGAGAGAGAGAGAGAGAGAGAGAGAGAGAGAGAGAGAGAGAGAGAGAGAGAGAGTGTGAGAGACTGACATTAAGTTAACCTAAATGTAAATAATGTTTCATGCTTCTTTACACAATGTACAGTTGAGGGCGAAGTTTACCTACACTATGGCTAAAAACATTCAAACTCAGTCTTTCACAATATATATCCATCCATCCCCATTTCACAATATTTATTTCCTGTTAATTCAGTTTGTCCAACTACTTTATTTTGATGATGTCAAATTCGAGAAAAATAGAGGGGATTTTTACATTAATTATGACATTCTCAGTGGGTCAAAGGTTTTCATCCACTTTGTTAATATTTAGTGGAACCGTGTGGCCTGTGGTGTTTACATTTGTGTTATATGGTTTGTACAGATGAATGTGGTCTTTTCAAATGTTTTGAAATTGCTCCGAAGGAGAAACCATTCTTTATCTAAGGTCTTGGCTGATTTCTTCACATTTGCCCATGATCACAAGCCAAAGGACACTGGGTCTGAAGGAGTGGCCTAAACTACAGCCACTGGCACGCCCCCAATTGACTACCAATAATGACAGCAAGCCAATCTGAAACTTCTAAAGTCATGACAATCGGTTTCCAGAAGCTTCCAGGCTGTTTACAGAGACGGTGAATTTGGTGTATTTAAACTTTTGACCGCCTGGAATTCTGATATTGTGACGTAAAAGCTAAATTCTGTCTCTGAAAATGACTTTTGTTCTGGACAAACTTGCCAAAAGACATTAATGGTAACATTAGGTCTTTGAAGTGGTGATTTTTTTAAAGTTTTAATGTATTAAATATATCTAGTTATTTTTCCTTGCATTCCTTATCCTTTAAATGCCCCATTCGTCATGCCAGTAAAGCTATTTGAATTGGGGGGAAAAAATGAAGAAAACGGGGAAGTGAGAGAAAAGGGAAGGGAGGGAGAAAGAAAGAGGTGATAGAGGGAGAAAGACAGAAAGAGAGAGAGAGAGAGAGAGAGAGAGAGAGAGAGAGAGAGAGAGAGAGAGAGAGAACAAGGGAGAGAGAGAGCGAGGGAAAGCTACTGTGTGACAACAAGTTTGACTAAGTGCTTATCACAACTATAAGCTTCGCACAAACAAACTCATTGCCTCGAGATCATTTAGCCATCTTCCTTGCACATTTATTTCGGTCTACCCTTCATTTTCTCCCCAAACATTACCTGAATAGTCCACTATCTGCCTTTCAGCTGCTCCATCTCTTAGCCTCAAAGTTGGTTCCTTCTCGCTTCTTTTTTCTCTTCCCTTTTCGCTTTCTGGTGGCGACACCCTGCTTCAGATTAACTGGCTGCAGTCAGACCCTGAGCTGGCACATACTCCCAGCACATCAGTGTCTCAATCAGAGCTGCATTTGTGTGTGTGTGTGAGTGTGTGTTAGGGTGTGTGTGTATCCGTGCATGTGTCAGACACCAAGAAGATGAATAGAGGGGGGGACTTTAGGTGACTGTCTTATGCATGCATGAGGACCATGTGGCCAGGAGGAGATT
The DNA here is from genome assembly GCF_963457725.1 of Sprattus sprattus. Lineage (NCBI taxonomy): Eukaryota > Metazoa > Chordata > Actinopteri > Clupeiformes > Clupeidae > Sprattus > Sprattus sprattus. Next base: position 13,500,273 of record NC_137922.1, on the reverse strand, counting down.
GATACATCAGGTGCTATACACAGGCAACAGCATGTGGGGCAGACACACACACACACACACACACACACACTCACACGCTAGTGCTGTGGATAGGATCACTTGCAGCCTTAGCCTCTTAAGTCCCCAGACACCAGCCTCTAGCACCCTCTCATGGAGGTCAGAGGAAGGTGGACCAGAGCACAGCATGTCAAGACCCAACCAATCCTCCGACCGGCTTACTCTCAGCACACACGCATGTGTGGACCACACACACATACGCACATACACACACATACACACACACACACACACACACACACACACACACACACACACACACACACACACACACACACACACACACACACACACACACACACACACACACACACACACACACGCACATACATGCAAAGGCCTCTGATCACAAATATGAACGGAATTCTCGGAACGTAGACAACTATGTACACACACCAGTCTCTGAACTGACACACACACACACACACACACACACACATTGTGTAACCGACACACACACACACACACACACACACACACACACACACACACACACACACACACACACACACACACACAATGAATGGGGGAAGAAGAGTCTAGCTCAAACAGCAGATGTTCACAGAACAGCACAGTCAGTCACAAGAGGCCAAATTATTATGCATGTCATATTTTCTTCTTCATCTATAGTCATGTACACTTTCTGTGTTTGTGTGTGTGTGTATGTGTGCATGTGTTTGTGTCTGAGAAAGATTTAGCAATGTCTGTAGTGCCTCACAGTGGATAAATATGTAACCATCCCCTAATCTCTGTCAGTATGTATGTGTGTGTCTGTTGAGTGCCTTTGTGTCTGTGTGTGTGTGTGTGTGTGTGCGTGTGCCTAGTGCTTTGCAGTAGATAAATCCAGCACGCTGGCGCAGGCTGGTGTTGGAGTGACTGAATAAATAAACGTGTTGATAAGTGTGATTATGGCTCGTGGCATTGATGGATGTTCTGGGAAGTTCCAGAGTCAAGCAGGCCTCCACATGAGTCTCAGGGAAGAGAGCAAGAAAGGAAGGAGGAGAGAGTGAAGACGAGAGGGGACTGGACTGGGCTAGAATAGAGAGGAGGAACGATGGAGGCGAAGAGGTAACTCTGAAGGAGATTTAGCACATGTTTAGAATGGGAGATGTGCACACCTGTATGGTTCCAAGACATTGTGCTCATGCCAGAAAGTACACACACACAACCGTACTCGCTTTTAACTACATTACTTTCTGGTGGGCATGAAAGCCTGCATTTCAGACCAACAGGAAGCATTGCACCCAAAAAAAAATCTTACTCTACCACACAGTTGAAACATGCTTGAAGTGAGTTGGCCTTGTTGTGGCTGTGTTCCTAGACATGCTTTCTCCCTATCTTCCTCACAGACACACACACACACACACACACACACACATACACACACACAAGTAATCCCAGAGGCCCAGCAAGAGATGTCTCTGTCTGCTGTAGTTGGGTCTTTGTGTGCCAGGTCTCTTAGCTACCCAAAAGACCTCTGGCAAAATAGCGATACATTCTACTCAGAGCAGGCTGCCCACACACACACGTCTTAATCTTGTACTTGTATTAATGATCTCTTAGTCTTAATTATTAGGAGGGAAATTGATGCAGGAAATATTTGTGAACTGTGCCTTCAACTATTCTTTTACTGAAGATGAAAGCCTTAGGATGCAATAACTCCTCACTTATGTGGCTAGAGCAATTCTTTTCAGGGAGAGACCAACAAGTAGACGTAGGCAGTATATTATCTGAGGCCATGCCAAATTCCTGTGGCATCCCACAGGGCCGTATACCTGGACCAATGATCATTTGTCCTTGTTCCCTCTTTTTATGTGCTAATCAGTGCGTGCACATGATGGCAGTACTCCGATCCGATTCTCTCCATGGGGTCTCCATGGGGGGTTAACTGCACTAATCTCAACGCACATGGCAGTGAAAAATCCAGATCTTGGCCGCGTCAGTTCAAATCAAATGCGGAATGTTTACATCTGCTACCGTTGATTATACAGTAAATATGTTGTGAAATGAAACAAAAACACACCACAGTTAAAGTTGTATTAGTATTGATTGATTCACATAGATATGAATGGATTACATGACTAACAACTGCTGGAAAAGTAATATGAAAATATTTGTTCACTGAATTAGAGCGTTCTGTCCAAAACAGTTGCGTTCCAGTTTCAAAGTCTCAGTTTCGGTTTCAGTATTTCAACGTGAATGAGAGGGAGCACAAGAACTGACCGTCTAGAAGCGATTATCATATCATAGACATTCCAATTGGAATCTAGATTCGAGAGACACATGCGCGCCCAGTCCGATTCCCAGCGGAATCGAATCGTGTATCCAGGGGTTTACATCGGAGTCCAGTCGGACTCAAGTCGGACACAAGAAATCTAGATTTGGGGAGACACATGAATCGGATCTCTGATTTAAATCGGACTGAAATCGGAAATTGGACACATGTGTCCACACTGAATGATTCAGCTATTCTTGTATCACGTAGAGATACATCGACATTTAAATTGACAACTGAAATCTGTCTGAGAGAAAAAAGACTGTCACTAGTGTTATTTGGATAAGTTAATAGGCTACAAAAGAAGGCCTAATTGGACATTGCAATAGAAGGAATGTCAGTCGCATCAAAGCCCTCGGTTGCATTGTAGAAACAAGTGGGGGGCACTTTTTGGAACGTCTTGAAACTCATTAGGGGTTAGTGATTGAGGATGGGGCCAGACCACTTCACAACATCTTAAACAGAAGATCTCCAATTTATTTTAATGAATACTTTAAGAAACAATCTCATGGACATAATACAATAATACACATAAAACTGATGGTCCACTTGAGACTTTTCAGTCCCAGCCAGTCTCCCTTAATACAAGAACAGGCCTCTCCACACACACACACACACACATGGGTAAACACACGCAAACAAACACACACACACACACACACACACACACACACACACACACACACACACACACACGTGCACACAAACAAATACAAACACACATGCACTAATCCACAAGCACTTAATGAAAGACCATCCTTTATCGAAGAAGAAACACTCTAAGCACAGCCACTTACTTACTATACGAATTACAACTCTAGGATGACAATGGACATCCAAGATGTATGTGTGTGTGTGTGTGTGTGTGTGTGTGTGTGTGTGTGTGTGTCTGAGTTATTTATTCTGCTGTAAATGTTGTATGCTAATGAACAAAGGTCTTTGAAAGAAGGTAGAGAAGACACCCGCTCTACCAGCAGAGAAGCGGAGAGGGTGGTGGTGTGTAGTAAACAGTGAAGGAACAGTTACAGAACACAAATCAACAAAAAAAAAAAAAACACAAGAAATGATATAACAATTAGCAAGGGTTCAGACAAAGCAACGATGACACTCTGCCATCACACTGTAGTGATTTTGTTTACACAGCATTTTTGTCTCCATGTTGCCCATTTCTTTCTTCCTCTAGTCCATGCCCCCTTTAGTTAACGGTTTCTGAATCCACCCCCCTCTCATCCATGGGGGCTGCCCGAGGCAGTGTGACCACAAAGGACATACCTGTCAATTTCTACCCTTCGATCGATATACGAGGCTCAAACACACACACACACACACACACACACACACAAACTTCTAAATGTCATCGCAAATAAGGAGATAGAAAAAGCATGTACTCATTCTCACTCTCTCTCACGCACACAAACAAACAAACACACACAAAAACACATACACAAACACAAACACACACACACACACACACACACACACACACACAATCGCCTTGTGGGGTTTAGTCCAGCCTGAGTGTGTCAGTCAGATCACATTATGCTGCATGCATTTCAACTGCAAGTAGTCGTACAAATACATGTACAAACTGCCACCATTCTCAAACACTGAATGAAGCCAATACCATAACTAAAAACTAAATAAATATAGTATTAAATATGTACAAATGTACAAATATGGCATGCAGATCAACAGCATGGCGACCAATTCAGTCCCTATACTTCAGCTCCATGCCATATGAATATATTTCCATTGATTTGAATAACACAGAGCCACTTTAACGGGGTCAAATGTACTATTTGATGTGTGTTAGAGCATTTTAGCTTGCATGTAGTCTGCTAGGTAGATCAACCCAATCGTATCATCATTAGCCTGCCAGCATATTAACGCACTGGCTGAGATGGTATATAGTGTGCTGTTCCCATACCTGTGGAAACAAGGCTGTAGCTGGTTGCTCCCAGCGCAGATCACTGACAGGACACCTGCAAGACCAGTATCCAGGCTGTCCAGACACCCAGAGCGGTGTTACAAGCAGCAAGTGGAAATCTACTCTGTACTACTCTCCACACAAAAACCCTTTGGGGCTTGATAGGCTATGAGGAGACCTGCACCTGGATGGTGTGCCAACTGGCACGGCTGTGTTTCAGACACTGAGCTTTGGCTTGAGGTTACTTACTGGACTGTGCGGCGGACAGCTTGCCCAGTGACTCTCAACAAAGGCCACTGAGAGAGCTAGAAACTCTGGAAGCCATTTACTTTTTGCTCATGTGGAGAGAGGGAAAAATCTGTGTCTGTTCCGCAGTCTGACAAATGCACACCAACTTACAGCATGAGGGAGGCAGACGAGAACATATGTAGGATTAACGCTCATCATATACTATATATATATATATATATATATATATATATATATATATATCAAGACCTTGATTTTGGGGACTTAAAGGAAGTGCAAGTTACAGGTGTGTTTGATTATGTGTCTGTGTCTGTGTTGGTGTGTGTGTGTGTGTGTGTGTTTGTGTGTGTGTGTGGAGTATGTGTGTGTATGACGTGTTATGAGACTGCAGTTAAAAGCTGCAAGGAGGATCCTACTGGTTGCTATAGATACAATGCACTCTTTCAAAGCATTTTTCTCTCTCTCTCACTGTCATCACCTACGGATCCCAAATTCACTGTGCCTTTAATATAGACCACAAAAGGCACTAAGAGGGTTCTTTCAGTTCAACATCAATAAGAGCCTACTCATCATTTGGGACGTCATCAGAGATCAGCGTATGTGTGTTGCCTCTGCATGTTTAATGAATGTGCCATGTGTATATAAAAGTGTGTTTAGAAGGGTTGTTCATAGCGAACCACATAAAAACTAAAAATATTAACCTACTATTACAAAAACATACTTTTTCCTCTAGTTTATGTGGAGTTTAAGTGGGGTTTAAAGAGAAAAAAAATCTCGCAAGTTTTCACAATTACAAATCTCCAGCAAAAACTCCATCATTTTGATTGCAAAATTGAAAATGGTATGTCTAAGTTGTTTTTTTCAAAGCAAGTTAGAAGAGAAGTTATTTACCCACAAAAGTGTGATAAAAAAAAAATGGTGGCTGATAAAAAATATGATAATTTAAAATCCACCAGCTACTTTGTGTGTGCGCATGTACAGTGTAAAAACGCTTGTATGATGTGTATATGTAAGGTGTGTACACGTGAACAGTGTTCAGAGCGCAGGGTGAGTGAGTAATAATTCATGATGACCCAAAATGAGAAGCCCCTGGTGGGTTGGAGAACTCAGGCTGACACCAGCAAGGGGAAAAAATAGCTGCCATAATCAGATGGTGCCATGCAACACACCCGAGAGCTGATGACAACACACACGTCTATAAAAAAGACTTGTTAGCACGTTTGCGCTTAATTACGCATGATTTAAGAAAGGAGAAGAGAGTTACAGAATATATGATAGATGAATATGATAATATATGAGAAGATATGTGTGAGAGAGCGAGAGAAAGAGAAAGAGAGAGAGAGAGAGAGAAAGATACAGACCAGTATTTGGTGAGAAGCTTTCAACATCAAGCAATCTGGCAGTCATATAGAACTGAGCCTAAAGTCACACACAGAGGACTTTAAACTGAGTATATCACACTGTGGTTTTGTGAGGATCATTGGAAATCAGTTTATGTGTGTGTGTGTGTGTGTGTGTGTGTGTGTGTGTGTGTGTGTGTGTGGGTGTGTGGGTGTGTGGGTGTGTGTTGGGGGAGGGTAGGTAGGTGTAAGAGAGATCTGTATCACCGCAGAATAGGCACTATGCTATGCTAGGGTTCGGATACTCAAAGGAGTGTCCAATTCATGCAGGGCTCACGATTAACTTTAAAAAGCGGTTGCAAGCTTGGCAACCAGGCATGAGCCAACTATATGATTGCCATAATTATCAACCTTTATTTTGAGTTGTGAGTGTATGGTTGTTTGTACGTGTTATACAATAGTTATTTACTACGTAAACAACCAATTAGAACAGAAAAAAACATCAATATTCGGTTCCAACACTTGGTTAACTGGCGTGAGACCTTACTATGACTGTGCAATGAATTTCTGCTGTATTTGAATCATCATAATAGTAAGCTTTGCTGGCAGTGCTGACTGTATCTCTTACTATTCCATAACATGCTGTTTCATGTGAGAATGAAGACACTTCTATTTAGCTGTGATTGATGGCTAAGTGAGAATGGCAATTCGTTATCGATTGCGGATTGTTTTTAATCTGACATTATTGACACACAAGTTGACTTATCAACACACTTCTGAATACCAAGTTGAACATGGCCTGGGCTTTTCCAACCAAGTCACCTTATCAGAAACTGCCCATGACCAATTGGTCATTTGGACCGTTTCCACTACAAAAGTACACTCTCTAGCACGTCTGTCTGTCATCTGAAATCCACCCAGAGCACGAGACCTCTAGGTAAGATGAGAGGCTACTTTCTCGGCTCAGAGTCACCTCATGTCTTTGAGCTGTGTGAGAGATAGACTGTCCTAACACGGCCCGGCACGTCAAGTGCAGTTCAGCCAGTGAAGAGGCCTCCCCGACGTGGGGAGTAATTAGACACTGGGGACTCTTGAGTGCTTACTCAAGTTTGAGGGTCGGTGATCAGACAAAGTAAGACCTCAGAACAGATAGAATGATGGGTGTATGCAAAGTTTGGTGTTTGTGTGTGTGTGTGTGTAGCCAAATTTGGATTTTGCCATGATATGTACTTATTTATCAAATCCAAATAAAGAAGTAAAAATGTGTGTGTGTGTGTGTGTGTGTGTGTGTGTGTGTGTGTGTGTGTGTGTGTGCTCACCTCTGCTTGCTCTGTCCACGTGCTGTAGGTCATCCAGAAAGCGCAGCACCTCGGGATACCTCTCCTCACAAACTTCAGCTAGGAAGTGGAGAAGAGTAGACTTTTGATCGGCAGATTTGGTGTCCTTCAGCTGAGTCAGAAAAACACACAGAGGGTAAATACAACTTGAGTCGAAATAATATCACCTCATGTCCATAGGCAAATGGAAATAAAAGATACAAATCATTCAGAAAGTCAGCAAATTGGACACAGAAGAAATACACACACACAAACAGACAGAGGAAGAGAGGCATGGAAGGGAGACACAACTCATTGCGCAAATGATTAAATAAAGTGACAATAAAGAATACATATAAATATATAGAGATCACAGATATAAAAAAAAATAATGAGATTGCAAAGACATCACTCACTCTACTCTATACCTATGTTTGATGACAACTTTGATAGCTGCTACTGAAAAGGCAGGAGAATGGAAATGTTCATTGTAGATTATGATTAGCATCCCACTGCTCAGATATCACGCCTTTGTGCGGCTAAAAAAGTAGGGAGCGATGGTAGGAGGGAATCAAAAAGAGGAGTGTGTGATTAGCAGAGATAAGGCTACATATTATGCCGCACAGCAGGGAGAGAGGGGTAGAGAGAGGCGGTTGAGCCGTCACCTAGTGAGAAAATGGAAAATGTCCTGATTTCAAGAAGAAAGCACGGAAAGAAAGGGGGGGATTAAATGAGATATACAGACAAACAACAACAACGACAACAAAACAGAGATTCAATGTGTAGAGAGAGCGAGAGGTAAACAGAAAGACAGTACAGGCGAAGGAAAATAAGATAATCCACGGGAATAAATGGATCCACCGAAAGAATAGAGAATCATCTCCTGTTGTTACCCTATTGATACAACAACAAATGACAATTACAAAATGGAGTTTGAACACAAACAGAAATAAACACACATACACGCAGACAGACAGACATACAGACAGACAGACAGAATCGGAGACAGACACACACACACACACACACACACAGACAGCCAGACACAGGGGGGACATTTTGCGCTGTGAGGTGGGGGCCTGAGGGCAAGAGGTGATAACGTGTGCTAAAGACCAGTGAAACACTCCTAGGGGCCAGGCTGCCACACGGCTAGTCTAGGCTATGCTAAGCTAAGCGCTCAGCTACACAAATGCACACATACTTTTCAGAAGAGAATGGCATGGGGTGTGCATGTGTCTCAAAGCATGGCAGGATGTACACCTGGCAGTGTTTTTGAGGGTGTGATAACGAACGACGCAGTAACGAGTATGCATGCATGGTTAATAATCATTTCTCTTCATGAATCTGCTGAGGTTTTAGCAAGTAGGAGTGTTTGTGTTTGTGTGTGTGTGTGTGTGTGGGGGGGGGGGGGGGGGGGGGGGTGAAAGCATGTATGTCAGGTGTGTCTATATGTGTGGATCTGGGAGAGTCACTTCAGGGTGCTGAGGTTCTGTTCTGTGGAGAGAGGTGTCCATGGTGGGCAAGGTGTGTGTTTGTGGAGGCTATTTTTAGTTGAATAGCCATAAGATGTGATGCTGGCCTGCTGAGCTAGATCTTAAACCCCTACTCAAACTTGCATGCATGCACTCCATCTCTTGCACGCATAGACACACTCACACACACACACACACGTAGGCACGCCCACAGAAACGCCCACAGACACACACACACGCACGCACGCCCACAGTCACGCACACAGACACACAAAAACAAGCATGTCCATAGAAACACCAAAACACAAACATTTTCCTGTTGTGAAACTTGTGCTGGTGAAAGAAAGTAAATACAATGTATAAGGAACAGAATAAACTGTAGGCCACGATATAGTCTCACACACACACACACACACACACACACACACACATTGGCATTGCAGCATTAGTGGGGCCTTATCTGGTGTACCCACATGAAGGAGAACTAAAGTGTGTTTTGGTCTCGGCAGCTTTGATAGATGCCAGCAGATAGGCACGGCACTGGTGCCTGATAGTGTTAAATCAAATGAAGGCCTTTCAAACATCCGGTGAAAAAAGAGAGGAAGATGAAGAGGATGAGGAAGGGCAGGAACAGAGAGACATCGCACGGGGAGAGGCACTTTAGATGGGTCCGGCCGATAAGCTCAAGGTGACATAAAAGCAAAGCAACATCTGAGGTGCGTGTGTGTGTGTGTGTGTGTATATGTAAGTTTATGAGTGTGTATGTGTGTGTGTGTGTGTGACTATGACTGTGCACTTGTGTGTGTGTGTGTGTGTGTGTGTGTGTGTGTCTGTGTGTGTGTGTGTGTGTCTGTGTGTGTGTGTGTATATGTGTGAGTGCGTGTGCGTGTGTGTGTGCGCGCATGTGTGTTTGTGTGTATATCTATCTGTGATCCCAATGTGTGATCTATGATCTGACATCCCAATCCCTCTATCCCCCACCAACTACACATCTAAGCCCACCAACATAGCCCCCCCCCCCCCCCCTCCCCTACACACACACACACATACGAGCAGTACCCACAGATTCAGAAACATAAATGATCATCTTATCTGTTTGCCATGTAAGAAAAGATGACAGTTTATGAAATAAAATGTGCTGCAGCGGGATATGGTGACCCTGAGAGAGGCGGAGAAAAGATCCATTGGCACTGAGCTGAATATGACCGCTGAGAGGTCACACACACACACACACACACACACACACACACACACACACACACACACACACACACACACACACACACACACACTCACACTCACACTCACACTCACACTCACACACTCAGAGGGTGCGTCACATGATGACTTGGAGATCTACAGCTTTCTGCCATAGTGTCAGCTGGATGAAGCTGTTGCTCTGTCTTCTGTAATGATGGTCATTCAGTGTGGGCAAAACTCCCACTGAACTCAACTCAACTGAAATGAAATGAATGAATGAATGATGATGATGATGATGATGATGATGGACCAGGCAAACAGGGAACAAGAAAGTTATGTGTCTGAAAACAGAGAACTCTAGAAGGCTGATACTGATGCTTCTTCTGATCAGGAAAAAAAACACAATAGAAAAATAAGGTCCCATGTGCTGCACCCACTTCACACACAAGGCTTGGCAATCCATACAGATAGACACCACCCCACTAGTACACACACCCACACACACCTTGCAGAGGGAGCTGAGGTCGAAGCCAAAGGACTGGGCGTTGCGGGAGCCTGCGTTCATGTAGTTGCCCAGCAGCAACACCAGCTCCAGCAGGCGGCTGAAGCTCTTGCTCTTGCGCACCTCGTCGCACGCCGCGTTCACGGCTAGGATGTCCGGCCGCAGGTTGCACACCTGCTCCTCAAACTGAAGCTTGAACAGCATGGAGTTCAGCCGGGGCTTCAGCCGCTTCACACTGCTCATCTGAGGGAGAGAGAGAGAGAGAGAGAGAGAGAGAGAGAGAGAGAGAGAGAGGAGGGGAAATAGAGAGAGAGGGGGTGAGGGGAAGAGACAGAGAGGGGGGAAACATGTCAGCACAGCACGACAAACTGACCCTCAGTCACAATGCACATTAATTAGTCTTACATTATCTCTGTGTGTCTTTCTATTTCACGCGCGCGCACACACACACGCACGCACGCACGCACGCGCGCGCACGCACGTGCAAACACACACACACACACACACGCCCGCACACACATACAACCTCACTGAAATGAGGAATTAGACGAGAGATGGATCACATGTACTCTTAAGGGGATTGAAGGAGAAGAAAGCCTGAGCAAAGATGTACAGAGAGAACGAGAGAACACAACAGAACCGCCAACAAAAGGACGAATCATAGGAAAGTGGCTAGACAGGAGCGGAGACCTATGTTGAAGGGGGTCAAGGCGAGCACGGATAACGTCACCAGAGTAAGGGTCCGTTAAGCCATTATGTTAATTTTGTGACGAGCAATTTAGATGCTATTTTTTCCCAGGCCTACGTCCCCCAACTCTCGCTGTGTGTTGCTAGGCAGTGGTAATGGATGGTGGAGATGATCAGATTTGGGCACAGCCCCAGCGTGCTAATTGGCAAGCGTGTGTCCGTAGGGAGGGCAGAGGAAAAGAGGAGGGGTGGGGTGGGGGGCGATGGATGGCGTTGAGTTACTGGCCTGACATGATTTACGCTAAATTGGGGAATATTGCATTGGGCTGCCTCTGACTGAACATGGCGCGTAACGGCAGAATAAAGTGTGCTGCTTTCACAGTGAGCATCATGTGGATTGTTTGGATGTGTGTGTGTGTGTGTGTGTGTGTGTGTGTGTGTGTGTGTGTGTGTGTGTGTGTGTGTGTGTGTGTGAGTGAGTTTGTGTGTGAGAGTGTGTGGATGTTTGTGTGTGTGTGTGTGTGAGAGAGAGTGTGTGGATGTGTGTGTGTGTGTGTGTGTGTGTGTGTGTGTGTGTGTGTGTGTGTGTGTGTGTGTGTGTGAGTGTGAGTGTGAGTGTGAGTGTGAGAGTGTGTGTCACCTGAGCAGCCTGTGATATAACCCTTTACACAGACTGGAGACGTTGGGTATGCGGCGTTATCATTTTTTTAATGTAATGTGTGTGCGAGAGCTTGGCGTAGCCTCCGGGGCTCCACGGCGGACCGGGGCCCAATTTGTCCGAATGAGAGCAGATTGGCAGCCCACGGTCTCAGTCTCGGGCGTCACTAAATCAATCAGGTAGAACTCATATGGAAGCAGATCATCTCCATAATTCTGCTATTATCTCACACCGGCTTGGCTTAATGAAAGGAGGCACTGCAGAGCGCGGGAAGCAACATACACACGTATCAACTCTTCCTTACAGACATGCTTATCACTCAGTTAAGTCCTCTACACATACACACACACGCGAGAACACAAAACGGTACACTTTTGCAACTGTACAGAAATGTACACACCCTTGTGAAAAAGTAATCAATCCACAAATGCATTCTGGTTCTAGCCCTAACCATCAGCTGTCTTCTGTTAACACAGGAAATAAAATAAATCTGCATCTATTCACTACTCTGGAACATCTGCTGGTTTCAGTCTCGTCCACATGTCTTATCCAATCACAGCAGGCCTTAGATGAGGCACAGTTAGACTAATCTATATGGAGCCAAATGGCCAATTAAGCAAAAAGTCATTATCAGCATCCAAACCAGGCTCCTTCACAATCATGAACAAATAACATTTCTGTGTTGGGAAAGAGATATGCAAGATATACATTATATCTCTGAGTATATGAAACCTGATCTAGAGGGACCACAGGGATAAAAGAGGGTATCATTAAATGGCTAATGTATATGTGTAAACCTTCAGCCAGCTCATGTCGGCAGACTTCTTATCCACCATGAAACAGACTTCAATTCAAAGAACTTGCAGTCGTAAATGATTGAACAGCATCACCATACATCAAAAAAATTAAAAATACATATGTGTCTATAAACCTTCAAAACGACAGAGCATACACATGACATTATTAAGTTTCTTTCCCCTTTGGACTCAAAAAGTTTCTTGAGCAAACTCATGAAAAAGGTTTCCAACAGTGACATGAGAGGATGAGAGGCACCAACTCCTTTGCCAACTCCTTGCCTTCCCTAGCGTGGCCTACTGAGCATTTCACTGAGTTGTTTGACTGTCCTCTGGATTAAAAAGCAATGTAGCTGATTGCTTGACTAAGACTTGAAATCGATACAACTTCTCAACTCAAGATTGGAGAGGCAAAGTTGCAGTATTTTCAACTTATCAAGAGCTATGACACACACACACACCCCTACTCTGCTGTTTTGTTTCAGTCGTACTCTCGTTCTTCCGTCACTGTGACTCAACCTTTCTTTCTGCACCTGAAAAAGGCACTCGGGTTGTCATGGCAACGAGAGCATTTCTCCCTCCTGCTACTTGCTGTGTTAATTTACCTGCTTCATTACACTCCCATTCATCTGCTCAGCCACAGTGACAAAGTGAGAGAGAGAGAGAGAGAGAGAGAGAGAGAGAGAGAGAGAGAGAGAGAGAGAGAGAGAGAGAGAGAGAGAGAGAGAGGGACAGAGAGAGCAAGAGAGAAGCAGGCAAAAAAAATGGAACTCAGCAAGTAGGAAGAAGAACATAAAAGTGAGGATTTGGTGACAATGTTCTGCATAATCAAAGTGCATGATCTATATCTCTACCTTTTACACACACAGATGCTCCCCTGTATGACTTTGAAAACAGCAAGCAAAGGAGGGGAAAGTAAGAAGGAATGAGAGTTAAAAAGAGAGTAAGAGAGAGTGAGCGAGAGGGGATACTCGGGGAGTGAGGGAGAGAGAGAGAGGAAAGAGAAAGAGAGAGAGGGAAGAGAGAGAGAGAGAGAGAGAGAGAGAGAGAGAGAGGGAAGAGAGAGAGAGAACAAGGGGGGAAACTGCATGGGCTTGCACATTGGGAATATTAGACATTCCCTTTGATGGTAGATTTAAAGCAAACCTTCTTCCCTGCCCACGCAGCGTACATAACGACCCCCTTTGCACCACGAGGGATTATATAAGCTCCTACTATCGAATCAGGGACACCGAGGCTTTCTGTCTCTCATTCCACCTCAACCTTATCACTCAATCCATCCGCTATCTTATCTTCATCTCTATCCAAAGTGTCTCCGTCTCAGTCTCTCTTTCATACTAAACTATCTTCTCTGCCTTTCAGACACCAGACACGGCCTTCTTCTTCAGTTCAACAGGCTTTTCTGGCATGCCTATAGGCCAGTCAGTGTTGTCAAAGCTGATCAGGGCAAACCTGTTGATGAAACGCCAACAGCCAATGACAAGAAGGGGTGATCAGTTTTGCCCAATAGGAAGTGGGACAAAAAAAAATCTAAAAAATCTGGGAAGCTATTTTGGGAAATTTATGCAGAGGAAATGCTCATGTTTTACTTATCCTGTCAGGGAGCTCTGTCACCAGTTTTCCTTGATCTCTCTGTATCATTTTGCTTCAAGCCTGCTTTTAGGCATGTCTGCAAATAGCTTAATTTGTTATTTAGTGATGGTAATTGACTTGTCATATTCTGCATGATATCAGTCTACTATTAAACAAATAAATAAATTGGACAGGGACAAAGCCCTAACTTTAAAGCACAGTAACGCAAAACAAACATAAGCATGCGTCTGCCATTAAGTAGCACCAATGTGTGTGTGTGTGTGTGTGTGTGTGTACACACAACTGCACACAATTGTTACAACGTTCTTCCTCCATGTCCTTTTAAAGCATTTGAGTGGACCAATGCCAAGTCTTCAGATCAGGTGTGTTGGTAGTGTGGTGTAAACCTTCTCTTGCACTGTACGCTGTACACTTCTTGCATACCAACAGTGCACTTCACTTTAGGAAAAAAAATACTTTGCGACAGCAATGCAGTTTCCTTTTCTTACTTGCATTTGAGGTTATATAACAGGTCCCAGATCAGAGATGGTGTCCTCGCATCCCTCTGAGTTACAGCCTCAGCCCATTTCATTAAACTAAAAGGGTGTCAACACCACAGACCCCACTCTAGTGAGTACTCATCTGCGCGCACACACACACACACACACACACACACACACACACACACACAGCATAAGCCATGTTCACACTTACACCTGCACTTCACACAATCTAGAAGACTTACTGGTGCGTGCGTGCATGCGTGCGCGCACACACACATACACACACACACACACACACACACACACACACACACACACACACACACACACACACACACACACACACACACACACACACACACACACACACACACACAGAGACACACCCACACGGGTGCTATGAATCTTGGGCAAGGTCAGACATCGTGAGCGGTGAGTTTGTCTGATGCTCTCCCACTCTACTGGCTTATTTATGGGTCGCTGTTGTGACACCCTAGCGGAGCTGAGCGAGGCTGGGCCAGCCACAAATCATAGCATCCGGTACTGGGGAAACGACAGCTAATCTTTACAGGGCCTGTAAACACATGGCACTATTCCCACCACACGCACGCACACGCACACACACACACACACACTCACAAACACAACATTTCACACAGCATACTTTATTCCTCATTTGCGTCACAGGCACACGCTTTCACAAACATGCACCATTTCAATGACGTTCACTTTCACCACATTCACTCACACACAACAAACCACTACCAACTTACTAACCACACACCTTAAGAACAGCATATATCAGTGGAAAGGTATGTGTGGGATATAGGAAGGGCTGTGCTTGAGTGTGTGTCTGTTTGTGTTTGAGAGTTTGTCTGTGTGTGTGTTTGACTGTGTGTGTGTGAGAGAGAGAGAGAGAGACGGAGAGAAAGAGGAGCTCTTTTTGTGAGCACTCACCACCACTCCAAACTGCTCTGGTTCAGACAGGCTGGTGTACTCGCTCTTGTACTGGGCCAGGGAGTTCAGCTGCTCTTGCTCTGGGAGGTGCTTCACCAGGTTCTGACAGATACACAGACAGACAAAGACAAACAAACAAATAAATAAATAAATATACATGGAGAGAGATTGAGTGAAAAACACTTGGAGAGTCCTGACCAAATCAGGTGAAGTACAGAGAGCCTTGCTGTCAGGTGAGACCCAGTCCTATGGCAGCCATATAAAGCCACTGCTAAGCCATCGTCTATGGAGGCTGCCGGGTTCCAACACTCTTATTCAAGTCAGCCTTACTGGCAAGACTGCGTTACCACCAAAAAGCACTGAAAATATGCACAATAACAGTCACAGCTAAACTAATATTTCACTATCTCAACAGCACACATCCTCTTATCATCTCCCTCTTTCTTTCTCTCTTCCCATCTGTTCTGTAGTCCTCCTCTTCCATCTGCTTCCCATTTAGACAGCCGTTAATACCTTTTCATGCTTTTATAGTTCACAGGGGTGTTCCATTTTATCTCCGTTGCAATGCACACAGAAATGCTTGAAGGTGCACACGTACCTAAATGCTACACATCTATAAGCGATATCTGCCATCATCCATTTCCAAGTTGGTTTGCTTAGATGAAATATACTCAGTTTTTTGGTGTGTGTGTGTGTGTGTGTGTGTGTGTGTGAGAGAGAAAGAGGAGTTTTAGATTTTCATCTAAAGCTTAAGTTAGACTCAGTTGAGTATTCACAAATGGACAGCTGCAGCCTCACTGGATGTTGTTCTTATTATGTTTGCCCAGGGTATGCTTTCTAGGCAGACATTCTGAAACTCTTAGCCTGAAAAAGCTTAATGTCACTTTATGTTCCAAAACAGCGATCGATGATCATCAAATTTCTCTTGGGCATGTCAGGTCATACACACTCACACCTGTTAAAAATCGAGAGTATGGACATTATCTCCCATTAGGCGTTTTCCTCTCCATTGATGCCCGTTACAAGTAAAAGGCTTAATGTGGCTTAGGCTTAACAGCGATCAATGTTTTGTCCCTTTTCTGAACCAAGACGGTGCTTAAGACATGTGACATATCAGACATATTTCATCATCTTTGGACGCTATTTCACGTTTAGAATGTCCCCTTTCTAGGGGCCCTTGTAGTGTAGCGGCTGCGCTAACACAAAGACATTGGAGGGGACATGGAGAACACCCTCTGATGACGTCTTTTACGTCACTTTTACGAACCCTACTGGCCCCTCGCGCACACGCAAAGTCAAACTCTGGCCTTATGCCTATAACCCTCCTCCTGCTGCTAAGGGATGGGCATGCTGCAGGGGCTCTCTGCACCATTGTGGATGGCGATACCCATCTTCCCAAGCAGAACTTCAGCTTTGATAACACTTCTACTGTTGGAAAGACGGATTCATCTTCGAACCCCCTAGAAAGGACAAGATAGGGAGTCTCAGAAATATGGTAAATCAATTGAAAAAAAAAAATGTGCAGTGGCGTTCTTTTCTGTGGGGTGGCGTTCTGGTTAACCAGCATCTGGCACTGACGCATTTTAAAACAATTGCCTCTCTCTGAACTGTACACCGAGGAAGCTGACTCGACTTTCACCAATCCCCTCTTGTTTATCATCTGTTAGCACTGTATACGCGCCATCACCCATAAACCCAAGAGCGTGGCTCCTTAGTCCTCTTCCACACTTGTATGTAAGAAAAAAGTTCCCGAGCTGAAGCAGTTACTCCGGAATCAAACAACACTTCACTAAAGGACTAAAGCGGAACCCTGTGGCATGTAGTTAGCAGCTGTGGGAGAGCAGTGCAGAGATGTACACGAGGAGCTGTCGATGTAACGCTCCGCTGCCAACGCATATTCTGGAGAGAGCAGTCTAATGCAGACACCTCATTTGGGTGCTGCATCTAAAGAGGACTGGGTGTGAGAAATGGGGAGTGCAAGCACAAACCCACTCACATCAGGCATGTGTCTTCATTAAAGCTGCGCTGTGTGTGTGTGTGTGTGTGTGTGTGTGTGTGTGTGTGTGTGTGTGTGTGTGTGTGTGTTCGAATATTTACGTGTCTGCCTGACAATATGTCAGGAACATGGCCATGTTTGTTAGGAGCAAGACCTCTCTAATTGGAGTGGGGGAGCAGAGTGAGCCAGAGAGCGAAAGAAAGAAAAGAGAGAGACATGAAAAGAGAGCTTTAGTATCCAGAATGTTCCGGTGTTGGGAAGAGGAGGGTGAAGAGACGGGTCACCCTCTTGGCCCGTAATGAGAAGCAGCACGAGCAGGGCGAGGAGACGCGACGCCAACGGAGAAACCGAGAGACCGGGATAATAGGGACCAAGGGTCGTCAACAATTCTCTCTGTTCCCTTTTGTAAGCTTCGGATACATGCCATCAACATGCATTCAACCTCCACAAAACCTCAAGACACGCTTCCCTTTTTACTCGGAATAGCACATGATCTTTTCTAATCATGCTTAGAAATAAAATATTAGTTTGAGAGAGAGAGAGAGAGAGAGCGAGAGAGAGAGAGAGAGAAAGAGAGAGACTGAGGTTAAAGGTCATTGTACCTGGATCATGGGTTCAGAGAGCTGCTCCTCATCAACCTCCAGGATAATTCTTCTGATTTCCTCATAAGGCATTCGGAAAGAACCCAGAAAGATGGCTGAGAGAAAGAGAAGGGAAAGGGGGAGGAAAAGATAGACAGAGGGATAAAAGATGGTGGAACAGATCAAGAATTAATAAACAAGGTTCCACAGAAGTGAAGAGCTTTCGATTATAGTGCAGGACTAAGTACACACTGTACAAACCACTATGGCAGGTAAGTACCCCGCTCTCCCTTAAAATACATGCCATACAAAGACACACATTTCCTCCCTCCCTCCCTATCTCACACTCTCTCGCGCACACACACACACACACACACACACATTCTCTCTCGCTCACACACCCAAACACAGACACACATTCATTATCACTCACTCACTTACACAGGTATAAATAATAGAGCACATAGTACATCTCTGAACATAGAAAAGGGTAAAATCAATGACGTGCAAATCACACCTGGTCATACCTTACACAATGGTGATAGAAAGATCCATCTCTCTTAAGAGGATTTTCCACCTAGTGTTCCTTATGTATTCAGATATAGCCACTGATTTTATATTTAGTTTTTATGTTAATTCAGTGAATCCTGGTTATCATTAGTCAGCCTAACGAACATAAACATGGAATAAATTATCTTTGCCTGCATAAACGTATGTTTAACAACTAATTGAAAACAGAAATATGTCCAAAACCTTAAAAAAAGACACATGTTCATTTAATCTCAACGAGAGTTGGCAAAACAAGATATGCATAGTGAAAAGCAACATTGGAGTACTACCTATTTTGAGACAGAACTAGTGAATAAGGCCTAAAAAACTATAACAAAGATATGCCGTTGTTATACAACATTTTGACATTGCTTCTCACTACCGTTTTTGATTCCATCTTCTTACGAAAATGTAAGAGTTCCATGCCTGACGGGTCACCTTCTTTCTGGGCAATGGAAAGAACTTGTTCACCATTCAAACCTATTTACTTAGGGCTCCAGCCGGACTCAGCTCTCCCTAATGGACACGGCTCAGATGGCTGATGGGGGTCCAGACTGAGTGCACTCTGTAAGTGTGTGTATGTGTATCGGAGTGTCTTAATGTGGAAACACTAAAGGACTGCCTGAGCACTGTGTGTGTGTGTGTGTGTGTGTGTGTGTGTGTGTGTGTGTGTAAAATGGTGCCTGTTCAGCTTTAGATCTTCTCTCGTTTTTATTATTGCCAAAACAATAAGTTTACATGGACACCGGGGAGAAGAAAACGACAGAGAGACAACTGGCACTTTGTACACCTGCAGGCTAATGCCGATCTCTCACAGAGAATGACAACAAAGAACAAGGGAGAGGGGAAGAGGAGGATAGAGGGAAAGAGAGTGAGAGAGACATAGAGAGAGAGAGACAGAGAGAGAGAGAGACAGAGAGAGCACAGACTGCAATGCTACTTTGATGAAACTTTTAAAAAGTCTGCTCTAGACAGGTGTGGCACTGAATACAATTCAACTCAACTTGCATTGCAGACTGAATCTCTATCAGCCTGCTCGTCGTGAGGGGTTTGGGGGTTTGTGTGTTGGTTTCAGGCCGGTGAAGTGTTTATGAACTCACAGAGGTTCTGGGCGATCTTTGGGTCCAGCACTTTCAGCTCCTTGATTCTCTTCTTGATGGAGGGTTTCTTCTGTTCCATGCCTTCCTCTTTCTTAGCTGAGGAACACACACACACACACACACACACACACACACACACACACACACACACACACACACACACACGGTTAACTGTTTATAAAGAATGAGAGGATTTGGCAGCTCTGCATATGTCTCTATCACACACAAACAGATGAAGTCAGATGATTAACTGTGAGTGAAAGATGTCATATTATTAATCAAAAGGTAAGTAACATCCTTAGAATGATAGATGTACAAAAAGATTAACAGACTGAGTGAGGAGAAGAGTCAGCACATCAAGGTGCAATTAAAAACAATGGCACAGACACAGTGGGAATACAAGCTCCCTCTCTTGTGCACGCATGCACGCACACCAACGCAAGCGCACACACACACACAAATTGGCGGCATTGGAGTAAACAACTTTATATTTTTTTCCACTCAGATGTCAATCAGCATTTAACTACGATAAACACCCTCAATAACACGCTAAATTATTCAGCAAGGGGCTTGTGGGAGATGTAGTAATTAGGACCCTAAGGGCCTCTTTAACTTGTTGACCTGGTGGCTTGGATGGAGGGGGTATCATGTTTGAGAATGTGTGTGTGTGTGTGTGTGTGTGTGGTGTTTGCTTCATTGTGTATGTGTATCTACTCATGCATTCTAGATGGTTTATGTATAGGTGCAAATGGATATGGGTGTGTAGGTCTATGCATACTTTGTGCTATATGAACAATCAGTGTAATACTGTGTTGCGTGGGGGCTAAGGGTGTATAGATGTGTCTTTGTCAGTGTGTGTGTGTGTGTGTGTGTGTGTGTGTGTGTGTGTGTTAACACACGCACGTACGTGTGTGTCAGACAGAAAGTATATGTGTGTGTGCGCCCGCCTGCACATGTGTGTGTGTCGAACAGTATGTGTGTGTGTGTGTGTGTGTGTGTGTGTGTGTGTGCGTGTGTGAGAGTAACAGTAAGTATGTGTGTGTGTGTGTGTGTGTGCACGACCGGACGCCTGCACATGTGTGTGTGTGTGTGTGTGTGTGTGTCAAACAGTGTGTATGTGTGTGTCTGTGTGTGTGTGTGTGTGTGATTGTGCGCGCGTGTGTCAGTAAGTCTGTGTGTGGTTACGGTCTGGCTGTAAGAGGATTGAGCTTTGGCGAGACGGCTGTGTAGAATGAGATTAGGGCTGCGGTTCTCTGAGAAGTGAGCAGAAGAAGGCGGGTCGGAGTTGTCTCACACACACACACACACACACACACACACACACACACACACACACAGTAGTTTGATGTATTTTCCTCCTTCTCTCTTTCTTGCCATACACGCACACACCCACACACAAGCAGTTACATTTTCAGTCACTGTAACTTCCACACCCTCACACATCCCTCTGAGCAAACAAAGACACTGATTGACTAGTCCCAAACACAAACACAAGTTTGTGAAAGAGACACAGATCATTGTCATCTTTACACCTTTATGTCTGGTTGTAATAGAGAAGCCCTGTGTGTGTGTGTGTGTGTGTGTGTGTGTGTGTGTGTGTGTGTGTGTGTGTGTGTGTGTGTGTGTGTGTGTGTGTGTTGGAAGAGGGAGACTGAGAGACAGAGACAGTGGGAGAAAAGAGTCTATTTCAAGCGAAATCAAAACTCCCCAATGGAGCACCATACACTCACACACTCACACTCTAACCCAAAGACACCGGGAAGGAATAAAACCCAATAAACAGAGAGAGAGAGAGGGGAGCATGGCAAAGGGAGGAAGAAGAGAGATGAGAGGGGAAGAGGAGTGGTACTTTACTTCAACCCAGTATCCACAAAACATTAGCAACACGTTACAAATTTGACATACGTCTATATAACAATTTATACATAGTTATGATCTCTTGAGAGTTTTCTCTTGAGATGTCAAATGGTCTTATACCGCAGCATTATAATGCTTTATGAGTGCAGTCATGTCTGTTTATAAATTGATATGTATGTCAGGTGCCATGATGCATTATAAACACATTTATAAATGTTTATAAATATTCAGAATTCCTCACAGGTACTAGGTTTCAGTAAACTGCTACCAGAGGAGTTTAAATATTTAAGAGCCCAGAATAAGCAAACTGTGTAGAATCTTTGGGTGTGAGTGAATGAGCGACAGAGAGAGCAGGTGGGGATGTGGGGTTTATGAGAACGATGGATGGATGTGTGTGTGTGTGTGTGTGTGTGTGTGTGTGTGTGTGTGTGTGTGTGTGTGTGTGTGTGTGTGTGTGTGTGTGTGTGCGACACTGAAAAGGCTCTTAAACAAAAACTTGGATATGGGTGTGTTAAACTCTCGTCAGAAACATAATCAGCTTGATTAATGTACACACAGGATGGGTCTGTCTACACTACGAGAAGCACAAGCCACAAGTCAGAGGGAGCAGAAAACACGATTTAAAAACATTAAACATACATCCACATTAATCATACTGGCTACAGTCCACTGATTCTGATTCACGAGAGTTCACAAATACAAACACACACCACCACGTGCCAATCCTCTACCTATCATGTGGGTGTGGTTGGTATACTGGTTGAAGTCCTCGGACATGCTGCCCTCTGAATATGTATGAGATCATTTATTCTTTCATTTCCAATCAAGTTTATCTACCTCATACCAATTCATCTTTAATGAGGGATCACTTGACTGTACCCATACTGCAGACCATCTTTACTGTGAGCCACTGAACTATAGGAAGTTAGAGGGAGGCGTGTTACATGAGAGGTCACATACCACAAGGAGAAAGGGATACATAAACACATACTTGTGTACACACATTAACACAGGTATTTAACACACACACACACACACACACACACACACACACACACACACACACACACACACACACACACACACACACACACACACACACACACACACACACACACACACACACACACACACACACACACAGAGAGACAGGTGTTTACTACACAACCAGGGAGCAGTCTGTTGACTTACGTGTCTCCACGGCAGGAACATTAACTTCAAGGTCTTTCAGAGAGCAGAGAAAGACAGAACAGGGAAAAACAACAAGAGCAGCAACATAAAAAGACATGAAGAGAGAAGAGAAACAGAGAGGAGATGAAAACAGATAAGGGTGCAGAAGACAAGAGGTAGGGAGCACCAGGCCTAAATCACTTCTCATCACTCATTTATTCCCTCGCCCTCCTTTTGAAATCCAGAAAAAGGAAAGAGCGACGCAGAGACAGACAGAGAGAGAGAGAGAGAAATAAAGCAAAAGAGAGAGAGAAAGAGAGCGAAAGAAAGAGAGAGAGAGAGAAAGACAGCAAAATAGAGAGATAGAGGAAGCGAGAGAGAGAGATAGAGAGAGCGAGAGAGAGCGAGAGAGAGAGAGAGAAAAACCCTGAAAAACCCCAGGAACAGAGAAGACATATGAACGGGCTCTTCCATGAAAGCAGACAGATCAGATCTTAGAAACTAATGAACTAATTGGAATCAGTTGGCGTACTGGTTGGACATCATTAAGGATTCATGTACTCAATATAATTACAGACAATTGGCTGATTCAAGCAGTATGGACTCCGGAGAGGGAGATGAAGGTGGCGAACAGCCTGTTCTGTACATCCACAGATTCCATAGATGTATGCACTCTCACATGTGTCCATGCACACATAAACAAGTACACACATGCGCAAACACGTACAAAGCGTTAAGCAATTACATTTCACTAAAAAGAATAATAGAAATAGAGAGAGAGCAAACAGAGGGATAGCAGTGGCAAAAAAAGGGAAGTTTGTGAGGGGGGAAGGGGGGTATTGCTTAACCAAACTGCATATTTTGGTGGATTCAGGTGGATATTGCCTAATTAAATCAAAACCTCCTGCTGGCAAACTATGCCTGCCTTCACCTCTCTCTCTCGCCTGGAAAGCGTTCATTACACAGTGGACCAATTAACAGCCCTATGGGAGGGTAGGGTTCATTTGTTAATCAATCTCCTCTATGCACGGCCGCCATCAGCCAAGGAGATGGAGGAGACAGAGGCTACTATGACACACACACTAAATACACATACTTTTATAAACACACACACAGAAAATACTGCAGTGGCTGCAGTGGATAAACAAACACAGTCAGGAAGTGCTTTTATTGGCTGCTGGCCATCAATACTCAACTCTATGCCCCTCTGATCCGATCCCCTCAGCACACACACACACACACACACACACACACACACACACACACACACACACACACACACACACACACACACACACACACACACACACACACACACACACACACACGACATGTGGTTGGCAAGGTGCACTCGTCCTTCATGGAAAAAAGGTTTCCAAAAGACAGTGGTGTGTGCCTGTGTGCACGCACAAGACTACACACACACACACACCAAAAAACAATTATTGTGGCAGCTGTTTTGACCATTATCTGCACCTCTTTCTCTCCAACACGCAGGCAGGCAGGCACGCAGACAGACACACACACACACAAATACACACGCTGACAAAAGATAAAAGCCCCCATCCTGTCATCTTCCCCATCCTTCTGTTCTTCTGATTATTCCTTCTTTCCTCCCCATCATTACAGGAGTGTGTGTGTGGTGGTGGTGGTGGGGGTGGGGGGGCATTGGGAGGGCTGGGAAGGCATATTTGTCTGGGTGGAAAAACATGTCTATTATCAATTCTTTTCCTCATGAAAAGAAAAGCCCATGCGTGGATGAAAAATTAGCTTGGCAAAATAAAGTCTCGGCGGCAAATGTCTTTTAAACGAGGCAGCACATTACTGGGCTGATACAAGAGCCGAGGAGAACAAATTGTAAATAAATTGCGGTGCTTTCGCTACTAGGGAGAGTGAGAAATGCAGAGAGAGCGGAGGGAGGGAGGAAGAAAAGGGATAAAAGAGAGAGGAGGAAGGGGCTGAATAGGTAAACGGATGAATAGAGTCCTAGCAAAAGGGGAAAAATGAATGGGAGAGGGTAACCACAAAAGGGCGGAGAATAGGACATGGGGGTACGTGAGCACAAGCACACAGACAGACAGACAGACAGACAGACAGACATACAGACAGACAGACAGATAGCACACACACACACACGCCCATGACCACACAGGCACCAGCAACACACGCTTTAGATTAAACGCACGCAAACAGCAATACCCCCCATAGGAATCATCTGAGTCCTATTATCATCAATCCCTGAGATTACAGACACACCAACTGCCACTGACGAGAACTTCCACTGGCTCATCAATCGTGGGGTTGCAGAATGATCTAGAGAGTGTGCTCAGATAACAATCCATCTCTCGGGCTGCGACAGAAAATTAACCTCTAACTGCTCTGCCCGCCGCCGCCGCGACTAGCAGTACACGCAGCTCTCCGTCATTCAGAGACTTATCATTCAGTGCGGACAGAGGTCAGTCCACAGGATCAATCGAAAAACTACCACAAATCAATTCTCTCCAATGATTAGTGATGGATTAGCACGCGCACACACAGACAGAGACACACAAACCCAATCAAGTGCTGTTTCAGGAGGAACCACAAGAAACACTTCAGTCATACATGGATCAATGCACCCAGCTGTGCATTAATGACAAGAACAAAACACAAACACACACACACACACACACACACTAATCAGAACCCTTAATCATCCTGAGAGGTTTCACCTTCAAGATGTCTTCATCTGTGCAATGTGCAGACACATGTGTATCTCAGCCCTAATGCTTCCCCTATGACTAGCAGACAGCAGGGAGAGGTAACCTAACATGGAGGGCTGAGCAGCTGCAGCACAGGCTTCTTCCTGACACATATTAGGGCCAGAGGAAAGGTGATGTGGTCATGTGATCAGGGAATTCTGCCGCCAAACCTCTTACGGTCACAAAAGGACTTTGGCGGAGAAAACGTCTGGTAGCGTGATGCCTCAGTTATTTTGGGGAACAAAGAAGAGGGTAAGAGTCTCATACAACTGGTATGTATATCTGTGTATGGGATTTAAGTGCATCTCCCTGGCCATGACGCTAAATGTGTGTGTTTGTTTATGATGTGTAATGCACCGTCTGTAATGGTGCACATCCTAAGTGGCCTTTATCACAGACCTGTTAGGCAGCTGTTATTGACTTCAATTGAATGTCAGTCAGGGGATGACTCCTTAATGCGCTCAGAGAGAGGGACAGAGGAAGAGAGATGCTGTGTAGTAAGGAGACTGCTGCAGGAGGCAGAGAAAGGCTCTTACTGAAGCTAGCCATCTTTCTGCTCTCTCTCCCTCTCATACACAACACCACACAGCAGCACAAACACGCCTAAACAGTCAAAGGAGATTAAGAGCTTTGGAGGTAATTCCACCGGCTAATTTTACCTCACACAACTGCATACACAGAGAGAGTGAGAGAGAGAGAGAGAGTGTCTGTGTGTGAAATACATTTACCAAAATAGTGGCATCTGTCAGTAAGATGAGTGTCCTTAAACGGGGAGATGACTGAGGGACGCTAGCCTAAACTTCTGTGCTACGGTTCCAGTGAGTTGCAGGCCTTTCTAGACTCTCTCTGCTCATATCTGCTACGGTTCCAGTGAGCTGCAGGCCTTTCTAGACTCTCTCTGCTCATATCTGCTACGGTTCCAGTGAGCTGCAGGCCTTTCTAGACTCTCTCTGCTCATATCTGCTACGGTTCCAGTGAGCTGCAGGCCTTTCTAGACTCTCTCTGCTCATATCTGCTACGGTTCCAGTGAGCTGCAGGCCTTTCTAGACTCACTCTGCTCATATACGCTACGGTTCCAGTGAGCTGCAGGCCTTTCTAGACTCTCTCTGCTCATATCTGCAGGCTTTGTCTGTGGCAGCAAGCAGCCCACACATTCTGCCAGTAGGAGACAGAGTATGTGTTTTCTCTCTCTCTGTGTGTAAGTTACTGATTAAAGCTATACAGTTTAGGCAAGTGCACATTTGATGATCTTCTAGTGCATATGTTTAGACTGACAACCTACCCATACACACACAGGCACAAACACACATAGCCAGACCGACCAACAAATATAAAAAACAATACTACTGCAAATGAGCCATAGTCTAGTTTCTTACAAAATATTCCGTTCTACCAAGTGGACCCGTATTACGCAATCACACACCCACATAAACAAAGCAGTCTCCTTAGCTGCAATAAGGTGCTGTGAGTTTGTCTACATGCATACATGTGTTGAAGTGTTCCGGCAGGGTGAAAATTTATTTTAACATAAATATGCTTGAGAGCTAGTGTGCACACCTACTGATGTGCTTGTGTGAGAGCAAGTAAGGTAAGGGTAGGTGGTGAATGTGTGTCTGGATGGCAAGTGGTGTGTGTGTGTGTGTGGGCTGAAGGAGTAGGTTGTGTGTCTATCTAACATAAATATGTATGTGCATGTATGTGGAACATTGATCAGAATTGCTGTGTGACCGAGCCGACCTGTCACAGTCACCAGTATTCTTGCAGTTATCTTTTTCAATATGTCAGGGAAGTGTGTGTGTGTGTGTGTGTGTGTGTGTGTGTGTGTGTGTGTGTGTGTGTGTATATATGTGTGTGTGCGTGTGTGTATGCATGTATGACAAACTGAACATAATGGGAAACATTGATCAGAATACCAGAGATTGAATCTTCAGTTGTATCCGCTTCACAGACACTCACACACACAAGATTGTACTAGTAAAACACACACACACGCTTGTTATACTAAAACGGCTAATTGTCAAACAACTCACGATCTCAGTGCTCTCCCGTCATTCTTTTTTTATTTATCTATTCCTGAGATACCTTTCATTCTTCTTGTTTAAAGACATCAGCAATAGACAAACATAGAGGAAAAGAGGTTGAAATTGTATGCGCGTGTGTGTGTGTGTGTGTGTGTGTGTGTGTGTGTGTGTGTGTGTGTGTGTGTGTGTGTGTGTGTGTGTGGTCAGCTGTTGTGTCTGTGTGGTCTTTGAGGTGCTGTGCTAATTGGCAGAGCTGTCTGTTGGAGCAGGTGAGCGTCTAAAGGCCAGCACTCTGTAATGCTGCTGCTGCTGCTCTTTGCCAAGGCCTGAATGACCTTAATTTGGAATAACTGTTTTGGCTCAGAAAGTCATTCTGTGTGTGTGTGTGTGTGTGTGTGTGTGTGTGTGTGTGTGTGTGTGTGTGTGGGTGTATTCTTTTTTTTTTTTACATGCATGTGCTCCTGCTCTTTGGTGAAGCCTAAGAGAACTGAAGGCTGGTATTTTACACAATGCAACGCATCAGGCCAAACTCCTTTCAGGCTTGTTAGGGGAAACATGGCCAAGCCCAACTAGCCACAGGTGTTTCAATGAATGTTTGTGTGAGGGACGTGAAAAAATGACAGGGCCAATATGATCTAAGTAAGTATGCAACTATT
Organism: Sprattus sprattus; assembly: GCF_963457725.1. Lineage (NCBI taxonomy): Eukaryota > Metazoa > Chordata > Actinopteri > Clupeiformes > Clupeidae > Sprattus > Sprattus sprattus. The sequence continues at coordinate 13,472,093 of NC_137922.1, read as the reverse complement.
TAATAGAGAGATATCGTGAACGTTCATGTCATGTTATACATCACTGTTCTTTTTTTCAATTTCAGAACGCATCATATCATTTATATGATAGTTTTAAAAGACTGAATCTTTGAGTGGCAACCGTTGATTCTTGTTGTTGAAAATGCTTATCATTACCACTGTCTCTGAGTCGCCACATGGCTATGAAAGCGTTGCTGTGTGGTGGATGTTTGCTAATACATATACATGAAGGGGCCTCTGACAGTGCGAGGCCCAGTCCCAGTGAAGCGGATCAGGTCACCCTTGCAGCCTAACCCCCAGATCCAGTTAGAGCACACTATGGCAAAAGGGCCTAGGAAGCTGTCAGAATGGGCGGCAGTTCATTCATGTGAAAAACCCTCTTCATTTTCCCACAAGGGAGGGGTTTATTTGTGTGTGTGTGTGTGTGTGTGTGTGTGTGTGTGTGTGTGTGTGTGTGTGTGTGTGTGTGTGAGGGGGGACCATAATCACTTCATGATGGCCCTGCCTACTGTGAAAGCGCACATGTTTGTGTGTGTGTGCTTGTGCTCGTGTGTGTGTTTGTGTGTTTGTGTGGGTGTGTGTGTGTGTGTGTGTGTGTGTGTGTGTGGCAGTGTTCACTTGTTCTGCCATCAGTCAGTGAGGCAGCCAGGCCTGGGCGGGTCAGGAGAAAGGTTCCGCCAGTATTTGGGGGTGGGGCTTCCCCTGAGCTTATTGAGCGCGGGGCGAAGAAATAGGAAGTGTGTTCATCCATCGTGAGTCTCCACAGAGATGCCAGCAAGGCATCGATCCAGCTTCTCCAGTCTGGCTCGCTGATTCATATCACAGGCGTACCAAACAGGGGTCACTCACCACACACACAAGCCTCCTCACTCTATAATCATACAGCCAGTGGTCTGTGAGACACGGGAGCAAGCACGATCTGTACTGCTCCACTAAGCATGAAAGGCATATAAATCTCTCATTCGGACTCAATCCAGCTCAACAAAGACTAATCACACATACACTACTTCATTGGAGAGGCACTGGCCAAAGAAATTGTGTGTAGATGAAGTGAGTGAGTTGATCACTGTGCGCGCGCACGCACGCACACACAGACACACACAGACACACAGACACACACACACACACACACACACACACACACACACACACACACACACACACACACACACACACACACACACACACAAATGTAGCCACAAAGGCATGTGGGTCATGTGCTTCACTACCCAGCATGCTTGTCCTCTGGTTGTGGTTATGCTGCCAGGCTTCAGTCTCAAGGGGCTGGCTGGACAATTCCCCCCCCCCCCTGCAATTTGAAGTGACACAACGTGTGCGTGCGGGCGCGCAAACACACGCATGTTCACTCACACACACAGACACACACACACACAAACACACACACACACACAAACACAAACATGTGCGCTTTCACAGTAGGCAGGGCCATCATGATGTGATTATGGTCCCCCTCACAAACACACACACACACACCACACACATACACACACACACACACACACACACACAAACACAAACACAAACACAGCGCACTAACACAGAGCACAGAAAAGAGGACAAAAATACAAACACTCTAAACGTTCCTTTCTCTCACTGACTCACTCAAAAAAAAACGGTATAATTGATGATGTGGAGAAGGGCAGTCTAATTCATGTTGGCAGTATGCTTCCTAAGACCATCCAGCCTGATTTACACCCTGGGCCTTTAAACTTCACAACTTCAGACTTCAAAAAGGGGAGTCTGTGCCTCTCCACTCCATTGCCTTGACTGAACACAACACACAGCTACCCTGTCTGTTGGACCTGGCTTGCACTTTTGTACTCAATTAAAATGAACATCACATTTAGATGGAGAGGGTGGGTACGTGTGTGTGTGAGAGAGAGTGTGTGTGTGTGTGTGTGTGTGTGTGTGTGTGTGAGTGAGAGAGTGTGTGAATATGTGTCTGTGTATGATAAAAGTAAGATAATGGAAAATGCATTTGCTCCCATTAAGTCAGCCTCTCCTGATCATTTTTTCCCCTCTTGTGCGTCTGTACGCACACAACCATAAAGTGCCAGTTGGTGAAGTGTTCATCCGTCTTTAAGAGATCTAATTAAGATGATAAGATCTAAAACTCCCCCCCCACACACACACACACACACACCCACCCACTTTATACTCACAGTGAAGGTGCACCTAAGAGGTGGTGGAGGGGATTGTGCTGGGTGAGTATATTTGTTTAGTTTCTGGGAGTACAGAGAAGAGGAGCACAGGCAGCAGCATGCAGTGAAATAATCTCTACACTCAGATGTGCAGACATGGAGATAGATCTATTGGAAGACACCTCTGCTGAGACACCCACCCACCCACCCACCCCCACACACACACACACACACACACACACACACACACACACACCAACTTTAGAGCTAGAAAGGTGAAATCTAAGTTAAGCACACAGCTATATCCATACCACAATCCACAATACTGAATAAAAATGGCCTAGAACTAATTATCCTAAACATTTTGGGAGTTGAGAGGAGAAGGCACTGGTCAACACAGTTGAAGAGATATGGAACATTTGCTATAATAAACACCAGCAGAAAAGAAGAGACAGCATTGCATTCCTAAACGTCTCTTTCCACTCCAAGGCTCCAACTTAGTTAGAATACTGTGTACAAAATGTGTTGTGTTAATGTATGCTCCCAAGGCATTAGATTACTACCAGTGTAAAAGTGTAAAAACAGCTCTGAACCATGTCTTGATGTGCCACTGGAGACCCATATGTGAAGAACCTGCACATGATGCATGCTAAACATGCTACACTGAATCAATGCTTCAGTCTGGTCACGGAGACAAGCTATTGAACAATGGCACACTGCACAGGGAGGTGGATGGATGGATATGAAAGAGAAAGAAAGAGGATAAGAGAGAGAGAGAGAGAGAGAGGGAGGAGAAAGAAAGGAAAATATTGAGGAAAAAAGGGACAGAGAGATGGAGAAAGGAAGGGGAAAGATGGAGAGGGAAAAAGGGAAAGAGTGAGAGAGGGAGAGAGATGAAAAGACAGAGAGGGTGAGCGAGAAAGAGAGGGAGGCAGTGAGAGAGAGAGAGGGGGAGAGAGCGGGAAAGAGAGGGAGGCAGTGAGAGAGAGAGGGAGAGAGCAGGAAAGAGAGGGAAAGGGAGAGAACGAGGGCAGGAGACAGAGGGAAAGAGTGAGAAGGGTTATTTACTAGTTGGTCCCAGTGTATGGGGCATCAGGGATGCGACGTCACGGCCTGCAAAGCCAGAGGGAAATAACCAGCAGGAAGCCATTCAACAGCATCCCATTTACAAGCAACCTGGAGATTAACAGTGTCTTACACACACACACACACACACACACACACACACACACACACACACACACACACACACACACACACACACACAGACACACACACATAGACACACACACACACACACACACGGCCCCTTAAAATGTCCTGTCCGCCCGAACGAATCCATCTCTCCTTCCCATCTAATAAACACCCCTCTCCACATGTCCCCTGCTGAAATTAAATGTCACGGTTAAGTGGGACATCTGAGGCTGGGACATTCACCACAATGACGACTCGGAAAGATGGAAAAACAACAACAACAAAAAAAGACATTAAAACATAACATGCAGTCATAATCTCCACACTTGAGGTGGGGGAGGTGGAGAGAGTGTATTGGATTGAATGGCATATGTGTGTATGTGTGTGTGTATGTGTGTGGGAGGGAGGACACTGAGGGAGATCTGTTTGTCAGAGGTGCGTATAGTTGCTATGCTTAAGTGCTACTATCCACTACAGGTGGGGTAATCATTAGTGTTGATATTCATCCCTGCCTCCCTAAAGGAGTGGAGTGGACTGGAGTGTAATATATGTAGCCATGAACCTCCTCACCAGCACTACATCGACACATCCGCCCACACAAGAGGCTCTGGCCACGTATATATGTATATAAAATACATAAAATAGACCATTCACAGCAAGGCCAGACTCTCAACTTCTCCTCAGGTAGGCAAACTGACCTGATATCTCCGTAAATAAGAGGCTCTGAAGAGCACCACAGGAGAGCATTGATAATGCATCCCTCTGATTGGCAGCCTGTGATGGTAAGCTGGTAGCAGCAGTGGCTGAAAACAACATCATGCATCATGCTGTGGTGTGTGTGCTCCGTTCAATTCACTGTTATTCCAGGGCTGACCTATTAGGAAAGCACTTGGGGAAGAAAAGGGATCATACTCCAAGTCCACCAAATGGATCATAAAAATGTCTCCCAAGCCCCGTCTCTCTCCTTTTTCTCGTTTAGGCTCTTGTGGCTGCTTTTCCACCGCTTGTCCTGCTTTTGGAACTTGCCCCTATGCAAGACTTTTCTTCTGCCTTCCCTAGAACTCGTGCTCTCTCTACCTCTCGCGGGGGCCAGTTATTATTTACAGAGAGAGATGATTTTTAAGTGGTTCCCCTGAGACACAGGGGAATTGGGGGGATGGCAAGCGCTGCCGGAAACTTCTCGGATGGCGCTTTTTTCTCGGCAGGCCGCCTCGTGTGTGTTTGTCACTGTTTGTTTGTCTTTCTCTGCTAGCTCTCTCTTGGCTCTCAAAAACACATAGACGCCCTCATGTCTCTGCAAAAGCTGGCATTCACACGTATGCCATTTCTCCACACACACAGACACACACCGACACACAGAACCAAATGCTACAACCTGCTCTGACCACTCATGCCTGCCCAGCAGCGAGAAGAAGTCAAATCACTCAGACCTGAGGGACCTGTTGAACTGCTTCTATACCTCAGACATAGAGAGGAAGGATGCTATTTGCAGACACAGACACAAATGTCTCCTCTCACATTAGACCAACGTAGGCCAACAGACCAGAGAGGAGTTCACAAACAAATGCCAGATAAATACTTCTATAGATTACTCCATACTGACAAAGCCCTAGGCAGCCGCAGCCATATCCATTCCTAACTCTGAGGGGCCAATGCACTGTACATATTCTACTGGGCATTCTAGGGTCAACCTTCGAAGAGTGTGTTCAAACTGCTGCACCAGACATAACGGTAATGAATGAAAAGGAGACATTGTGAGCACCATTCAGAAGTAGGCAGAGTGGACTGAATGGGCATTGTGCTGCTGTTCTAGGCTATGCTTTCAGAGGCAGGCATGTCCAAAGGCACAAACACAGACACATGTTATGATCTGATCAGGCACGTCCAAAGGCACAAACACAGACACATGTTATGATCTGATCAGGCACATCCAAAGGCACAAACACAGACACATGTAATGATCTGATCAGGCACATCCAAAGGCACAAACACAGACACATGTTATGATCTGATCAGACAAATCCAAAGGAACAAACACACTTAAATGTATTATGATCTGTTTAGGAGTGATAGAATCACAACCAGCTGTTCCAAAAGCTGCGCTCCAACTCATCAAAAGGCAACACACAAAAATATAACTGAAAATATGCACACACACATACATACAAACAAACAAACAAACCAACCTTCACAAAGAGAACATGAATATTTGTATGCACACCCACTTACTTCTGTTTCTACCCAAATCTGAAGCCTGTTCATCTGATAATTTATGTCTGGCTAGTGGCAGGTGTGCATGCGTGTGTGTGTGTGTGTATGTGTGTGTGTGTTTGTGCACTTCTCTGCAGTGGCATGAGGGAGTGCAGTGGGTATTGATTTATGAGATAAAGGGCCTTTTACACACACACACTGACTGACCCCTAGGTGAGGAGATGAGCTGATAACACACTGCACACTCCACACTGGGGCTTATCACATGCTACACACACACACACACACCGGGCCCAGTGCATACATTAGACACTCTCTGGCATGTGTGTACTAGAGAATCTGTGTCTGTGTGTGTGTGTGCAAGAGAGAGTGTGTGTGTGTGTGCAAGAGAGAAAAAGATATAGAGAGAGAGAAAGAGAGAGAGCGAGAGAGAGAGATGAAGAGAGAGGGGAGTAAAGAGTGAGAGTAAAAAAGTAAGACTGATGTCCTTGGTTCCTAGCTTCTGCTGAGTTGATTACAATCTATTACAATCTACTGTGATAACACTCATCACCAAACATTTTAACTCAACAGTACTACATACTTGATAACACCTGAATAAAGTGCAACTAAGCATTTATTACATAGCTATAACAATGTTATAACATAAAAGCCCTCTTAATTAGCTACTTTTACTATATTCACCATCTCTGACACACTCATGGAGAAGCAGCATGACAGTCCAAATTCAACTACTCTATTGATCTCTACTTGCTAGCTTTTCAATTCCTTTCATTTCCAACACACACATGCAGAGATAGACAGACAAACTCACACACATATAGAAAGACACACACACAGACAGACACACACACAGACAGACAGACAGACACACACACAGACAGACAGACACACGCACACAACCTGCACCTAAATCTTTCATGCATTCAGTCAGATTAGATGTCTATACATTCATGTCAGATGGTCCCATACATTTACATAGGGAGCTTTCATATACCCAGCAGAGATGCTCCATATAGGGAGGAATATGACTGTGTATGTGTGAGAATGTGTGTGTGTGTGTGTGTGTTTGAATGCAGCCTATGCTCTCCTTTTTTAGTATTCCTGGCACACACACTGCTTTGCCACAGTGAACAGCACTGGCCGGCTCAGACTGTGTAAGTGTGATGGTGTGTGAGACTGCGCTAATGTCCTAACTATGCTGCTGTATTTGAGTAATACATTTGTGTGTTTGTGCAATGAATTTATGTGTGTGTGTGTGTGTGTGTGTGTGTGTGTGTGTGTGTGCTAGTGTGTGTGTGTGTGTGTGTGTGTTCAAAAAACAAAGAACAGTATGAGTGTATGTGTGCGTCAAATGTTGTTTATTCGTGATTGTGGGAGCGTTGTGTGCCTGCATGAGGATGAGAGAGTGTAACTATCCACATGTATGAGCTAGACGTGTAAGCAATAATAAGGGGTTGAGCCTGTATTGTGTTTGCTTGTGTGTTTGTGTGTGTGTGTATGTGTGTGTGTGTGTGTGTGTGTGTGTGTGTGTGTGAGTGTGTGTGTGTGTGAGTGTCAATGGCGTGATATTTGGCCCCTCACCGTGCCCTTTGAAAGCCTCTTTTAATAAAAGTCTGAATGAGATAAAAAAAAAAACAGATGCTTTCTCTGCACTCTCTTTCGGATTGGAGCAACACAATACATACTGCTCTCTAACAAGCAGCATCCTCTCCTCATGACATTTGGATTGAATCCTCTCTCTCTCTCACTCACTCGCTCTCCCTCTTCCCTCAGTGATGGTGTTCTTTTTATGCTCGTCTCTTCTTAGCTTTTCGCACTTTCTGTTTCACAACTGAGAAATGGATTACTGGAGACGCAGGATTATAGAACGCACAAACAAACAGATCTCCAGATTTTTTTTTGGGTCGTAGCCACAACCATAGCCTACTCAACCACCGATGTTACGTATCCCTCTTTCAACCTTTCCCAGGCCCCTCCTCTTAAAAACGCTGCATTTGTGACACATCCCAACCTCAGCCTTATGAAGAAGGAACACAAACACACAGCACCAGCGAACACTGTCACTAACACAGAATAACACTATACGATTGGTCCGATGTCAATTGAACTGAGCGTGTATTACTGTCTGTGAGTGTGTCTGTGTGTGTAAGTGTGTGCATGGCAAGGGGGTCGACAGGGGACCTGTCACCTGTGTGTGTGCGTGTGTGTGTGTGAGAGACACCCCTTTGCACGCTCACTGCAGCACCTCTGGTTCAGTGAGCTGCGGTCGCCGCGGTAACAACAGCGGTGGGTCTGATGTGACATTTTCATGATGATGTGTGTTCTCATCCCCACGGTAACACGCTTCCCATACCTCCCAGCAGCTCCTCATTAAGAGACCATCGATCTATGCATGTATGAAACACACACACTCACACACATTTTCTACGTGGTGTACATATACCAAGTTAGACTATCCATCGTTCAAGCATACACTTCAAAAAAGGCATTCACCCACTTCCTCATAGCCGTCCGTGGTGAAATATACTGTACATGAAGTGAAAACCCAGTCAGTGCAATATCCTAGGTTTCCATCCCTTCCTTCTTCTCTACCAGCCCATCCACACACACACACACAGATAGACAGACACAGACACAGACACAGACAGACACACCACACAGAGCTTGCAGTGAGGTAAAACAAGTAGAGAGAGCAGCCCATCTTGTGATCTTGTGTCTCTGAGTCTGTCTGTGTCTCCCCCCGTAGTCCAAGGTGAGGGCATGTTGCTGAGCTCATCGCTCTGTTTCTTTAATGCTTGTGAGCATGCCCAGCCGCCAGCAAGGCCTACTGACACTGAAAACAGTTTGGGGATAGCATGGCATGTGTGTGTGTGTGTGTGTGTGTGTGTGTGTGTGTGTGTGTGTGTGTGTGTGTGTGTGTCTCTCTGTGGAGAATAAATAAATAAAACATTCCTACAACACTGGGTTCTGGGTTTATTAGTGGAGATGACCCTTGTGAACACATGACGTCACACAGACAAATAGATGAGAAAACAAATGTCAAACACAGTTCTCTATCTCTCTCTTTTTCTTTCAGTCACACACACACAATACTCACACTGACACAAACACAAAGAGAAAGGGAAAAAAGCACTGACCTTTAGGATCTGTTCCAGCAAGCAGTCATTCAAGCAGTACATGTCATAGAGAGAGAGAGAGAGAGAGAGAGAGAGAGAGAGAGAGAAAAAGAGAGAAAGAGAGAGAGAGAGAGAGAGAAAAAGAGAGAGAGAGAGAGAGAGAGAGAGAGAGAGAGAGAGAGCGCATGAATTGGTTAGTTCCAGCAAAGCAGGTGATAGGGTTATCCATGTAAGTGGCAAATGCAGGCGTGTGCACAAATATGTACATGCAGGTGCAGGTGTATCTGGACTGGACAAGGGACTCAAATCACGGCTGTAAAGAGAGGAAAGCAAAACAGCCGAGGGATCCAGATCTCTACTTCCTTCTGCCAAAATGCTACCTCCCCTCATCTGCCAGTTGCTGCACATTTCTCCTGTTTATTTTCACTGCATTAAGTGTGGTCAACTAGATATTCACGAAGGGCTCGTCGAAAAGGCTCACAAAGACCAAAATGTACTGATTCAAAGTCATCAGGGGTGAAAAGGCTAACAAAAATACAAACCCTGCATCCCCAGTGTTTTATTAAAGGGATAGTTTGGTTTTTAAGACATGAATCTGTATGGCTTCCCCGTCACCAGTGTCATGCAATCATGCATCACTTACCCCCGACAGCGTCCTGTGAGCAGAGTTCTCGTCCAGTTTTGGTCAAACCGAAAGTAGTCTGGCAGGTTTGCTAGACCCAGCAAAATATGCAATCTCACAGCTAGAGTCTACCTGTTTGATTCGCGAAAGTTGATTCGCGAAAGTTTGATTCACCAAAGTTGCCTGAGAGAAACGTCCATCACAGGAAAACGATGAAAACTGAGACAACATTTGATAAAATTGACATAAAGCATCGTTTTCCTGTGATGGACGTTTCTCTCAGGCAACTTTGGTGAATCAAACAGGTAGACTCTAGCTGTGAGATTGCATTATCGAGCGTATTGAAAATAGGGCCAAGTGATAACGAGGTGTGACTTTTTCCACTACAATGTTTTTGGGATGCAAATATATCACTATTTTGAACACATCATGTTTTGGGAAGAGAAACTTTTTATTTTGCTGGGTCTAGCAAACCTGCCGGACTACTTTCGGTTTGACCAAAACTGGACGAGAACTCTGCTCACAGGACGCTGTCGGGGGTAAGTGATGCATGATTGCATGACACTGGTGACGGGGAAGCCATACAGATTCATGTCTTAAAAACCGAACTATCCCTTTAAATATATCAGCACTAATATGTTGATTTTAATTGAGACTTTAGGGAAAAATCCCCATAAAATGATTGTAATCTGCTACAAATAATATAAAGACTACTTAAGTTCAGGGTGCAGAGAAGGGTCCAAAGTTGTATTAAAGTGTATTGCATCAACAATACTATTGCAACTGCGGTTTGGTCAATTAAAAGACAGGGCTTAGATATGACGTTTCTGATGTCTTCAGCCAGTTTGGCCTTCGCCCTCTTCTCGAGAGACATAATTAGGCTACTGTAACAAGCGTTCAGCTTAACTCATTAACTGAATCATAAGCAATGTAGGTCCACTTTAGCTAAATGTCTACATGGTTGTCTTATGAATTAGTCTCATGTTCCAAAACCATCAGGGGCTAACATTAACATTTAGTTGGCACTTTGGCCAAAGAGCTCAACGAGTAGTCCCAAAGCCCTGAGGTCAGTAATGTTATACAATTGGAATTTAGAAAGAACAAGTATACTAGCTGACATATCGACTCCTTGGAAATAACGCCAAATAACACCTAATCCAAATCGTGATGGCTAGTGCTCTTAACTCAAAACAACTCAACCGTCTCAAGCTCATTGTCGTTCCTAGGCTTGACATATTGTCATTTAAGCCAATTAAGGTCATCATAATGCTACTGTAAGAGATTCTTACTTTGTGAGCAGTCAAAAACAGACCTCCCAGGTGCGTTGTGTGTGCCATCCACTGTCTTTCTCTTTTTTTGACAACTCAGAAGGCATGGTTCTCATTTCTTTCCCTGTGACTCCGTCCTTGCAGACCCCAATTTCAAAAACTCATCGTATCTACACGACTCACTCCAAAGACCTATTTTGGATTCAAGTGGCGGTTTTCGCCGAAAGGTTCCAATAACTAGACACGTTCAAAAACCTTAGCTAGGCATTCCAATGAATGTAACCACATGGGTTCTGATCAAACACATTTAAATTGCTCCTGCTGTGCTGCAGCAGTAGAGCGGTTTCCCAAGGCTCACTAGTAGAAGGAAAAAAAAAACACATGTTCACCCTTCACAGCGCAACATCTATCCAGACTGAGCTCATGAGATATAGGCTGGCAGCTCCAAACCATCCCTCTACAGTCCTCATCTCCCCGCCTCATCTGCCCCCCCCACCCCCACCCCCCCCATCTCACCTCCTTCCTCTCTCTCCCTCGGCAACAGGGGTTTGAGGTCTCTGGGGTGTCTTTTGGGCATTGCGGAGAGTTTAAAGTCCCACTTTACAGGCCCCTCATCATACCACCACCTCCCCTCCCTCCCTCCACGTCTGTGTGCCCTCCTGACAATAACCCGGCAATTACCCAGGAAATCCTGGGCCTGCTCTCTTAACACTCCCTGATGTCTCATTTGGGCTAAGACGAATAACAACAAGGGAGATGTAAAGTATCAATATTAATAACACTGTTTTCAGTTAACATAATCTCCCAGGGCCATTAGGAAACAAAGAGGAAAGGAGGTGTGAGGATACGATCTGGTGAGACAGGTACAGGGAAAGCCATGCCAGTAGAAGTAGAGATGAAGGGATTAGCAGACTGAGACATTGGTCCTCCTGTCCACATGCAAAGAAGCTTGCTTGAACACACACACACACACATTGTTTTGAGGCTGAAAATGCTGCTATTTCATCCGTCCTCTATTCAGGAAAATGGCAACTTTCAATATTCAGGAAATTCAGATGTTGATTGAGAGACCCACAAACCTGAACACACACATTCAAAAACAAAAACACACACTCACACAAAAAGACACAAACAGCAAACTCAGACAGCAATCGCTCTTCTGAGCAGGGAGTGGTCAGGGCTCATCAACATGTGTGTGCGCACGCACTGAGGGCCTGTACCCAGACCTGTCAGAGAGATGGACTGCTCAGATGAGATCACACCATCTTATCCGCTCAGCCACACACACACACACACACACACACACACACACACACACACACACACACACACACACACACACACACACACACACACACACACACACACACACACACACACACACACACACACACACACACACACACACACACACACTTCTCCACTCAGAGCGACTTCTGTGAGCCTTGGGAGGATGGAGCTCCAGAATATTCCCCCTTCTGCAGCATCATTCATTATCTTGGCTTGCTGGACGGGAGGCTTTTTGTGGCGAGCAGGTTTGTATTATCTGTGTTTTATGGGAAAATTGCTTCATGGGAGATATGAGATGCAATCTGGGGAGAAATGAACTCGTGTAACCTTTGGGCGGTGTGTACGCACGCACTCAGATAGCATCGCTGGAGACGAGCCAGCAGCAAATGGAAAAGCGTGCACTGAAGTCTAAAACAAGCTCAGGAGCAGAGGCTGACACACACACACACACACCGTTATTTATATAAGTCCATCATCATCCCTACAACATCTGCATTTCTGCAGACATTCCTTAAATACAAGCCTAACCAGCGCCTAATCAACTCACACACCCACACACACACACACAGACTCACACAAACACACACACACACACACACACACACAAAACACTGACACAATCACACTCAGTTAGTAAAACAGCTTCTGGCCCAGAACCATCTAAAGGTCTCTTTCACATCAGAACAAATTAGTTGCTCCCAGCGCTGACTGATGTCTAATCACCAGTGGGGGCACACACACACACACACAGACACAAACACACACAGAGACAGACACACACACACACACACGTCTACAGCCAGTTACACACTGTACAGAATGACCATCTCCACTCCTCTCCTCTCTGGGCAATTGGGGGAAACCACAGTCATCAACATCCACACACAGACCGGGTAAAAAAAAACAACACAAAAACAAACAAAACGCAAAACACTTAATTTACAAACACTAGTGCATCTTCCCACACCTCTATGCCTGTTGTTTGTTCTTTGATTTTCTCGTTTCACCGCCAAATCCAGCCCAGATCATAGCAACTCCCAGCCAGACAATACTACACACAGGTACCCAGTCGCACACAGGCCGCAGGTATCAGACAGTTATGGTGTGTGTCTGTGTGTGTGTGTGTGGTGGGGGGTATTGGAAAAAGTCAGTCCTGGTAGAATGTCATAATTAACAATTTAATTATCATAGAATAATACTTTTAATCAGCTGGAATAAGGGGCTAATCAACAGCCTTGTTCTTTGGTCTAAATAAGCAGCCATCAGTGAGTGGTTTTCTACTGAGGTCCCACTTACTGTGGGATTCAACAGGCCTCAACCACCTCCTGTGTTCTGGAAAGACCCTAAGCTCTCGCCTCTCTGCTGTTGTCCAAACCAATTCTAGCCCAGTGGCACTTTAGTGTCCATCTCATGAGAGCAAATTGCGCACACACACACAC
>NC_137922.1:13431288-13453788 GCF_963457725.1 Sprattus sprattus | reverse complement strand
CACACACACACACACACACACACACACAGCTAAGTATGCACAAGCACAGAGGCCCAGGTCTCCACACACACACAGACAAACTCACAAAGACGCAGATCGCAAGAAAGCTCCATCTTTGTATCAGCGCCTGAGTGCACTTAATTATGCATCAGCCGTGCTCATGAGTCATGACTGTGTGCATTAAAGATGGATGATAATAGCACAGGTAACAGGCATCAGGTGCGCTGAGCAGGATTAAACACACAGTAATTAACAGAGGAGGAGAAGAAGCGTGTACTTGTTCAGAGGCAACAGCGGGGTATGGAGGTTCACTCAGAGCCTTTTTAAATCATGTCCATTATTAAGCAGCAGCTACTGGACCAGCTTGCTGAAAAGAGAGTGTGTGCGTCGAACTGATGTGTGCTTTCCTTAAAAAAATGTACATGTGTAAGCCCATGTACACGTCCGTGTTCTTCTGCGTGTTCACACGTCTAATGATTTGCGTGTGTGTGCGCGTGTGTGTGTGTCTATGCGAGTCTGTGTGTGTAAGAGAGTATGAGTGAGGGAGAGAGAGTGAGGGAGGGAGAGTGAGGGAGAGATAGAGAGAATGAGGGAGGGGGAGAGAGAGTGAGGGAGGGAGAGAGAGAGAAAGAGAGTGAGGGAGAGATAGAATGAGGGAGAGAGAGAGTGTTTGTGTGTGTGTGTGTGTGTGTCGGCCTCAAGTGGCATCAGGTTGTGACAGGTAGACAAATGGCGGATGAATAATTGACGTTCGGGGAAGGCGGCACACAAAGACATGAGGACAAGCAAACGAGGGGAGAGGGATTATCAGAGGGGAGTTATAACACACACACACACACACACACACACACACACACACACACACACACACACACACACACACACACACACACACACACACACACACGTCCCTCTGAGCCCCCACTCATTTTTGGAACACTGATAGCTCTTCAATGATTCATCTGCACAACATCAGCTACAACGAACACGCACACGAACACACACACGAACACACACACGAATACACACACGAATACATACACACACACACGAACACGAAACACCAGGGCCATGATTCAGAGTTCCTCTTGTCTTCACATAAAAATAGTTCCAGTATCCCCCACCATGGCTCTCCTTTGTGCTCCCCGTGGCTCCGTCAGTCTCCTCCTGCTTAGACTGGGTGGAGCCCACAGCATATGTGAGGTGTTTGCTAATGTCTCTTGCTTAATGGGCTGGGGAAAGACCGGGCCCATCCTGCCGCCTCTCGCCCTCAGCACCCCTCTGGGGGTTTTTGCTTTCGAAGGAATGCCACAACTCTCAATGTTTTTCATTCTCCTCTGGGAACTCTTCAATTGGATAGCCCATTTGAGACCGTCTACCCAGCCATGTCTATAACCAGTCAATAAATCATTACAAGTCACAAACTAAACCTTAAGTGCCCCTAAAGTGCCTGTCAACTATCACAGACACAGCTCTGACCTTTACCATCGCGTAACAAAAACAACACTAGGACACATCGTAACCACGTTATCAAAACACAATTATCTTAATACTAACTCTATCCCCAAGGCAACTTAAGCTTGCCTAAGAGGATGTTGCATTCGTCACTGTCAATGATGTGTTCATATCCTTCAATAAGTCTGTTTTGAGTTGTTGGTCGGTCTCTAAGAGTGGCCTTCTTGCGTGACAGCCTGCCACAAGCCTGGCATGTCTGGCGAGGCAGGCTGTGCCAACCCCATCATCATGCCAAAGCCCATCAGCTCATGTTTGTATGCAGGCGTCCTGTGTTAGGTTTGCTGTATGACGGGGTTGGCCAATCAGAATCTGAACAGCAAACAGCGGGTCTGGACCGGGAACTCATTGCCAAGCTGTATCTCACACACACACACACACACACACACACCTTGGGAGGTCAGCTAATGACCTCGTTATCGTTGAGGGACTCACCAGTGGTGACACCTGATTAGTGAACACGAATCCATTTGCATCCGTCTCAGAGAGGTCTGCAGACAAATAAGACTGCGAACAAAATACAAACACGTGCGCACGCACACACACACACACACACACAAGCACACGCACACACACACGCACACACACACATACACACACACACACACACACACACACACGCAGACAGACAGACAGACAGACAGATGTCAGACAGACGAGATAGGACTCACCAGGTCTGTTTGAGCTGAAGGTGTTGGCCAGTCTGGTGAGCAGGTCAGGGTTCTCATAACGCCCCTCATTGGCCACAACCCAGAAACAGCTCTCAGACATCTCCTGCGGCCGGATCTAGGGGCGACAGAGGGTAGGCGATAAATAAAGACAAACTCAAAGTCCACACACACACACACACACACACACACACACACACACACACACACACACACACACACACACACACACACACACACACACACACACACACACACACACACACACACACACACACACACACACACACACACACACACACACACAGAGAGAGGACCTCTGATGGCATACTTGCTGCAAAAGTTGCTAGGGAAACCAGTGGAAGTGCAATTCACATAAATAAACATAACGATTGGAGGGAAAAAAAATCGAAGTTGAAAATGTCTCTCTGAGAGAACATCTAAAATGCTACTGCATGGTGGAATATAACGAGACATGATGTGTCTTATGTGCATCATGATGGCTCTCGTGTACGTGGAAGCGCAGATGCCCTCTCACTCATGTCTGATCAGTACAGCAGCTCCAGACACACACAGCTCTACTCTACGTACACACATATACAACACTCTAACATCCACAACACACACAGCCATCAATTTAAATAACACAGCCTCCATCTAAACAGGGCATAAATAAAACATAAAGCACTTCATCATCATTTACCAATAACCCCCAGTGTAACTCCAACAAGAGAGAGAGAGAGAGAGAGAGAGAGAGAGAGAGAGAGAGAGAGAAAAAAATGTTGGCCCCTTTCAGCATAAACTAATATAATGAGACAGGATGTGAAGTGCATGCATTAAGAAAAGCAATTATGTGCTGGCCATTGCTTGGTCTTTCTCACTCTCTCTCTTTCTTGCACAGGGTTGAAAAAGGGCACGAATGAGATGGATGCATTAGAGTTTGTTAAAGAGACCAGTATGTTGTTCTTGATACATAACAAAAACGCCCGAAAGTATCTGTGCGACGGACCTCAAGGGTGCGTGTGTGTGTGTGTGTGTGTGAATATATTTGTGTGTTTATCCTAATGCTTTCAAGGCCCTGGTCTCATTTACAACAGGAAACAGAGCCTCTTTCCTCGGTGGACCTTGAACAACGCCCGAGTGCTCACAGGTACGCCCGTCCACACAGCAAGCATCTTGCCCATGCCCATGGCCTCTTGTTTCAGGCACGCAAGGCTAGTCAAGCACAGCCGAGCTCCTTTCAAACAAACAAAATTCCAATTCTGATGGAGAGAAAATATATATATATATATATATATATATATTTCCTAAACAGAGAGCTTCTTCTTTGTCATGAGGCCTCCATACTGAGTGTCCGAAGCTTTCCTATCCATATTTCATTGTGCGATGGGTATTCTTCTTATTAAAAAAGAAAGTCTCTTATCGCATTCAAAACTTCAACAACTTAGTAAACCCAAAAGGTGACAGAGCTGGCAGTGTGTATCCATCTAGACGTCTGGCTTTATCAGTATGAATGCCAAACCACATGTGAGAGCAAGGAAATGTTGTGTTGATGAGCAATCTGGGAGGTCATTATAAACTTTGAGGCCTTCACTAATGAGCGATAAAAGTTTTCGGTCCGGATGCATAAATATTGCAAAGCTATGCCCACTACATCTGCAAGACACTGTACGGGTGTGCTCATCCATCTGTGTGTGTGTGTGTGTGTGTGTGTGTGTGTGTGTGTGTGTGTGCTCATCCATCTGTGTGTGTGTGGCGTGTTATTGTGCATCAACACAGTGGTGCGTCTCCACGTCCCCTTAAAAAAAACTGATCACCAACAGGTTTCGGTGGAGTCCAAGCATATGCTCTGCATCTCCCCAACATATGCATGGCGTGGCCGCGTGGGGAGGGAGATGAAATATTAATAACCGGTCTGGACTAATACCACTCCAAAGAAGACAAGAGCCAACATCTGGAGCTGGGTGGCCGGGGCGGTCGGACTGTGGCGCTCGGATACTCCGTAGCGGCAGCGCGGCTCTTCAATGCCCGCCGGCAGGGCATCAGCAGCTGCTGCAGCATGGAGGCACTTCTGACAGACAACATCTGTGTGTGTGTGTGTGTGTGTGTGTGTGTGTGTGTGTGTGTGTGTGTGTGTGTGTGTGTGTGTGTGTGTGTGTGTGTGCGACCATGTTTGTGGACTTTGTCTTTGTTAGACGCAGATGTACAGGCAGGAAACAAAACACACACACAGTGGCTTTGTATGGTGTTTATGTTCACACTCGACCGCACACAGACATGCAAGAGTGAAAGAAGAATGTTAAAAATCAAACCACGTTTGTGTGATGCGGCATCTGGAAACTAAACTACACAAATCAAGCCACTTCCCAAAAGCTCACCGACTATGTGAAGAAAGAGCGCCTTCGTCATCGCTCACTCTGCTTTGCCTATAGATTCACTCCCAGTCTCTCATCCATTCAGCGTACTCTTTGTACTCTTCATATACTACTCTCTCTTCTACACACACACACACACACACACACACACACACACACACACACACACACACACACACACACACTCTTCACTCTGACTCCCTCTCCCTTCACCATCATTAATGCTCTCTGTAAATCTCACAGGTTCTGTTCTTTTCCCCAAACTCACCTTGGACCAATTCAGGCGCTTCATGGAGGTCTCTGGTTTAAACTCCTTCTTGGCCCGCAGGCCGAAAGGCAGCTGGTGGTGCGTGGGGGACGACAGGAGTCCGCCGGGGGGTGGCGGCGGGGGCATCCCGCAGGGAGGGGGCATCATTCCGGGCATCCCGCACGGCAAAGGTGGTGGCGGGGGAGGGGGTGGTGGCGCGACTCCTCCGGGACCGGGAGGAGGAGGCGGGGGAGGAGGAGGTGCCAGTGAGGTAGAGGAGATCGCAGAGGGGAAGGTGACGGCAACTGCTCCAAACTGCAAAGGGAGGAGAAATGTAGGGAGAAGATGAGAATATGAAGAGAAAGGGATGGAGTGACAGGAAGAGATGGAAGTTGAAAGAGAATGGGAGTGAAAGGCAGGAGGAGAGTGTATGAGGTGATGGTTAATATAACAGTGGTCTGATGGACTAGAGTAAAACGTGAATACAATGCAATCAGCCCCCTGTGTGAACGCGCTGTGGGTTTAACTGCAGCAGGTTAGGGTTGGAGGGGGGTTAATAAGCTATTGTAATGCAGCCGAACAGGACGGCACTTCATCAATAATACACATCCCATCTGCATTATAATCACATCTCAGCCATATCTGAAAGGATTATCAGAAACAACCACTGTCCGACACGAACTTGCTCAACCTCAACAAACACACACACACACACACACACACACACACACACACACACACACACACACACACACACACACACACACACACACACACACACACACACACACACACACACACACACACACACACACACACACACACACACACACACACACACACACACACACACACACACACACACACACACACACACACACACCTCTAGCACTTTGCATACTTTATGGCCGCTTTTATTCAAACACTAAATACTTTCTATACTGTCTCTGCAGTGAAGTGTCTTTACACTGCGGTAGGTGCTGGCTTAATCAGGCAGCAGAGAAGCTGTCTATCGTGCCAAGGGCTGACCCCCCAGCTGTTGTCTGCTGGCATTACAAGCATCAGCAGAGGCGTAGGACACGTGCAATGTGTTCCCAAAGTAGGGGACACACCCACAGTATAGTTTCAGAAGTAGGACAAAAATACTGGGAAGAAAGGTCTGATGTTCAACTGACTTCTCTTTCTATTGTTATGGGGGGAAATGAGAAAGAGAGAATCAGAATGTAGGGGTGCATTGGAGAAAGTGTGCGAGAGACAGAGAGAAAGCGAGAAAAGAAGAGAGAGAGAGAGAATGCTAAAGTGGCAAAAAAAGAAGGCAAGCGAATGAGCACAAGAGGGAGAGAGAGAGAGCTTCCAGCCCCAGAAGACATGGATCAGTTTGACTGCCCGTGGTCCAAAGTGTCACTTCACCCATTGGACGGTCATTATTTACAGATTGATTGCTGTATTGATGCAGTCTGCAGCTGGCCAAAAAGCCATTGATCAAACACACTTCAGTTGATGTCCTATTTGTCATGTCAATCTAAAGGGTTGTGATTGAATGGAAGGAGTAAAACAAAGAAAAGAGCAGGCTGTTTTACAGACCCTGACTAACACAGAGACACGGGTGGGTGTGTGTGTGTGTGTGTGTGCGTGCGTGCGTGCGTGCGTGCGTGTGTGTGTGCGTGTGCGTTTATGTGTGCGTGAGTGTGTATATGTATATGTATATATATATATATATGGTTGTGCACACTACCTCGAGAGAAAATTGAATGAGCATACTGTTGCTTTTATTTCTGTCCTAATCTCAAGGCTGCCTTCCAAGCAAGGAAACTGTGATTGACAGTAACCAAGGGCAACAGGAAGAGTCCACTTCTACTCTGGTTGTCTTCGTGCTGATAGGCTGGGCAAAGAGCAGAGCTCCGGCCTTCACATCTACACTCTGTGATTTGTGTGTGTGTGTGTGTGTGTGTCTGTGTGTGTGTGTATCAGGCACTGATATCCAGACAGCTAGTGCTCATTGCCATGACTCCAGTGATCAAACAAGACTAAGCTCCAATTTATACCCCTCAAAGGTATGGAGAAATCTTGCGCAGTAACCAGGGCAACAAAATGCCACAAAATGGTGTGGTACACGGCAAATGGTTTATTGATTTGGAAAACAGCTTTGTATTAAAAAAGCTGGGGGAAAGGAGGAGGAAAGGTCAACCAGTGGCAGGGAGTCACAGTCTCCTCCTGGAGAGAGAGAGAGAGAGGGGGGGGGAGGAGAGAGAGAGGGAAAAGACTAGAAGGGACAGAGAGAGATGGGGAGGGGATAGAAATAGGGAGAAAGGGATACAGAGAGGGAGAGAGAATGAAGGAAGTGGTGAGAAGAGATATGGGAAGGAGAGAAAGGAATTGAGAGAGAAAGGGAAAGATAAAGACAGGGAAAGAGAGGAGGAAAAGGAAGACAGTGATTTTGAGAAAGAGAAAGGCAAAGAAAGAGAAAGGGAAGGAAAGGAAAGAAAGAGGGAGAGTGTGAGAGAGAGTGAGAGTGACAGTCAAACCGTGGTGGTGGGGAGAGGGGTGTCTGGATGGCCTTCCTGTGATATGCTGCTGTGTCTCCTGTGAGGAGCGGACAGCAGGGAGCAGCACACAAACTGGCAAACTGGATCAAACTCAAACTCCCACACACACACACACACACGACAGACACACACGACACAACCTGTCCACACCAACCCAACTAACCATAAAGACCTTTTATCCATCCACTCTCGCTCCATCTCTCCCGCCACAAGAAATGTCCTCGACCCCTGACATCGCCTTGCATGAGCTACTGTTTGGTCTGGCCGGGGCACAGACCACAGGCAAGGAGTTCTCATTAAAAAAGATCTAAATACGAAAAGGCACAGGGGAAGTGTGTAAATATTGGCTTTAAAAAGTGGCGAGGGAGCCTGGTGGCCTGGAGAAGCACCCTGTTTAATGCAGGAGGGGTAATCCCAGCCTCGCCGCAGCTCAAGGACCCACTCCCACTGTGTTTACTCGCGCAAATTGAAAAATTATCAACTGAAAAGTTATCAGCTAGGGCAGAGAGAGAGAGAGAGAGAGAGAGAGAGAAAGAAAGAAAGAGAGAGCGGGAGGGAGGGATAACGTGATGGAAAGGGGAGGGGGAGAGAGAGAGAGAGAGAGAGAGCGGTAGGGAGGGAGAACGGGAGGAAAGGGGAGGGGGAGAGAGAGAAAAAGAGTGGGAGAGAGAGAGAGAGAGAGAAAGCATGTGAGCAAGAGATGGGGGGAGAGAGAAAGAAAGAGAGGGAGAGAGAGAGAGAACACGCAGCTGAATAAATTGCTTTTAAAAAACAACTTCCTTTGTAGGCCGGAGATGAGAGCGGGAGGCAGAGTGCTGGCACTGTGTATCTGCTCCCTGGCTAATTACAGTCAAGGTTGTAAAACACTTCATGCATTTAAAAGACATAACTTGCCATGTTCACAATAATCCCCTCCACAATGAATAATGCTCCAGTTAGCCCTACAGGTAACTCAGTTATATGCGACATCCTGGCAAAATGTCTGCCTTTTACTTAAAAGCACAGCTCTCTCTCTGGCACACACCACACACACACACACAGAAAGAAAAAAGTATGCATACCACTAGGCTACTCAAGGCTAGGGCTGCTGGATTATGGCAAAAATCATAATCAAGATTATTTAACACATTTATTAATTTGATTTATTCCCCTAGGATGTCTTTCAGCAGCGGTGTGGTTGTACACACGGGCAGGAGCCTGCGGCAGTGGAATGTGCAATACTTGATGGAAGCATAAAAGGCACAGCATGATGAAACAATGAACAGATGCCTATGTGGGTAGATAGGTGGAGGAAACGTGGAGAGGGGCTTTAAAGTTTAAAGTTTTAAAGCGTTTTTAGGGAAAGTCTGAAGCATAGGGTGGGTGAGAGGATGTATGTGGGTGTGTAGCTGTGGGCTGGGGGGGGGGGGGGGTCCGATGCTTATGCACTTATGTACGGGCCATGGTAGAATGAATCCATCAATCGACTGTATTTGAGATGAGCTTTAGATAGTGTTATCATAATGAAAATCTTCATGTAAGTGATAAGGTAAAACGCTGGGTTTAGGGACATTTGTATGTTGGATAGAGAGTGAGACAGATGGGGAGAAATACAGAAAAGGATGAAAAGACAATCATTTTTTTGGAATGGACAGACTGAGAGATAAAAAGACAGATGGATACAGTGGATAGACTGGGGGGGGGGGGTCAGTAGGTATGTATGGTTGGTGTGTGTGTGTGTGTGTGTGTGTGTGTGTGTGTGTGTGTGTGTGTGTGTGTGTGTGTGTGTGTGTGTGTGTGTTACCTGAGACCTGTAGGCCAGCACTTCGGCTTCCAGCTCTGTGATCCTCTCATCTCTCTTCAGAAGCTGGGCCTCAGCTTCCTGACGCCCAATGAACTCCTCATCAAACTGCAGCAATACACAAACGCCGATACACATGTGAGAGTCTGCACAAACATTTAACAAAGACTATTCAAACTTAATTCACGGAAAACATGTATAAAACATTGATCATCTTCTTCGTTTAGGGCGAATAAAGAAATACACATACACACACAGGAAGAGGACATGAACCAACTGAAACCAGGGATAGGGCACAGCCTTTCATAGCAACACATGATGTTCAAATCTCTGTAGCAAAATGTGATGATCTAAAGTGTCGAAAGCAGCACTAGTGTCTAGAAGAACCAGTATTAAAATGCACCCATTATCAGATGCAATTAATAGGCCGTTCTGAACTTTGACGTAGGCCAGTGCTGTGAGTGACTGCTTGGCTATTCATTGTTTCAGTAGTCTTGTAGGGCTGGGGTCTAATAGGCTCGTGGATGATGAGAGGATCAGGGAAGTGAGGTCAGGGTGGTCAGTTAGATGTGGAGTAGATTCTGGTACACCAGACTGTGGGGGTGTTTATAAGCAGGGTGGGTAGGAAGTCTGAGAAATAGAAGTTTCAAGTTTGGGTGTGTAAGATTAAGTTTGAGAACTTCAAATAATTAAAATTGAAATTTAAATTAAGGTCTTGGGGAATATCTAGGTTGGCATGAAAAATTGCTGCTACTCCACATCCACACCCTGTGCTGCAGGGCATGTGGCGGTTAACAGGACTTGAAGGGGTAGGCTCATTCAAGGATAGGTATTTGTCTAAGTTTCTGCCATGTTTTGTGCCATTCAATTACAATAAGTATCTAAATTGGGTTGTCTGTTATGAACTCATTTACAAGTGTAGCCTTGACCGTTTGTACTGGTCATGCTTGGTACAGATAACATTTTTATCAGATTTTCCCGTCCGATACCCTCGGCACATCAGTGTGATGTGCAGTAGTTTGCTCTGGGTAAAGATACAGTTTGTATACCTTTGTAAATACATGAACACCATTCTAATAGCCAGTATTGAGTGATGATAATCTCCTTTCCATCTCATCACCACTGATATTGGGTACGGGACGGGAACATACCTGACGTCTGACATTTGGTGGCAGGAGTAAAGACTGGTACAAAATAGAACTTTGTGATTTCCGATAAAAAAAATGGGGATGGGCCACGGACATCGATTTATTTCGACTACGTGCTCGCCTTACCGTGACCCATTTGTGCTGAGATTCACGCTGCAGTGTTGTATCCGCAGGTTTTCTAGTAGGCTGAGAAGCGTTTTGGTAATGCGACCATATCTACTGACTGGGTTTCGCCAATTAATGCAGCGGCATCCACTGCTTTAAGAACACTGACTGTTTTTCAAGCGTGAGGTAAGCGTGAGGAAAGTGGTTACACACATTACAAAAACTGGCACATTTTTGACGTGTGAGCAATATATGTCACAAACTATGCCACTATGATAGAAATATAAAATTATCATTTTTAACCATTTTAGTAATTGCATGTTATGAAAGGGAAAAGTGGTAGCATGCTGTGTGCATAATGCCTTAAGTTTGGCTAGATATGGAAGCAATCACAAAGCTGATGTTAATGTTAATAGCAATTATAGTGAGAGATGGCACTAAGATCATTTAGTTCTTTTTTTTTTGTGATCAATTTTTTATTGACCCCATGTATGCAGTCAAGACATACATGCAGTTACAACATGCAAGACAAAAGTCTATCAGAACATTATTTCCATTTATCATTTGGTGTACAGATAATTTAGTTCTGAAGCATTTAGCAGCGGTCCGCGACTAGACTAGGCAGATAGCTGCATACAACCAACTCTTTTAAAACAGGAAATTACGTAGTCCACATGGTCATTTAAAAAGGAGTGTAGCAGATATCTGAGCATTAGAGCGCAGACACAGAAACAGACACAGACACACACAGAGAAAAGGCTGCAGATAGAAGTGATGCTTTCTCCTGTTTATTTGTACTGCCATTTAAGAGCAAATGAAAAATTACCTCTTGACTTTACACAATACGCTGAGCGGAAGAGATGAATGTGGCAACACAACTCGCTCTGAAGAGCTGTCTGAGTGGAGGTGGGAGGCCCTTACTGTGTGTATCTGTGTGTGTCTGTGTGTGTGTGTTTGTGTGAGAGTGTGTGTGTGTGTGTGAGTGTGTTTATAAGGCTTTTTCATTTACTGGCTTGGAGATAGGAGACCAGTGAAAACTCTTTGATGGAAGCTGATTAAACCTGCAGGTGGTCTGCGGATATATTTATGCCGCAGTCTCAAGCTAAGAGAGAGAGAGGGAGCAAGGGGAAGGGTGTGGGAGAGATGGAGTGTAGTGAGCTGAGGTGAAGGCAGTCTGCACAGAGGAAAAAGCTGCTTCACCCAAGTGAAATAAAAATAAATAGAGTGGATGACTTTGGAAACACAACACCCAGAGGATATTACAGGAGAGTGGCGAAATCCAATCACTCTGTCAAACACTCACCACTGTCCCCTCCAAATAACACACACACACACACACAGAAAATGGATTGTGAGACCTTGATACGTACATCATTTTTTTTTTTCCAATGTATGAAGATGACCTTTATATTTGTTTGTCTTTACACTTGGTCTGAGGGAAACCTGGTTAAACAATAATCACACTTGTGTGTGTGTGTGTGTGTGTGTGTGTGTGTGTGTGTGTGTGTGTGTGTGTTTGTTTTCGGTACACTCATTCTTAACTGCATCCTCCTTGTGAGGGTATGTTTTTGTATTCAATTCAACAGAATGACTTTGCTCCTTCAGAAACTGATGTACATACAATACTAAAATGACCCGTCCTCTGTGGATGCATACTGTGGAGGTGCTGGTGTGTGTGTGTGTGTGTGTGTGTGTGTGTGTGTGTGTGTGTGTGTGTGTGTGTGTGTGTGTGTGTGTGTGTGTGTGTGTGTGTGTGTGTGTGTGTGTGTGTCTTTCTGTGTTGGCAAACTCACTTAAAAGTCCTGTGGTTTTCGGTGTCAGATAAATCAAGCAATCGTGGTCGCCTTCATTTTCTGGTCCTCAATTACCAAAAAATCAATGTGCCCCCTCTTTTTAATCTCAGAAATTTTGTTAATTACCAACGACTGTTTTAACGATTTCTAGTAATCCGTCTTTAATTAAGGAGGGCTAAATGGTGCATTCTGGAGCAGCCTTCAAAGGCTCGCCTCTTCATTAGGACGGAGGCCCTGTACACAGAGGACACATAAACAAAAGGAGAGGACGAGAAAGGAGAGGACAAGAATGGAGAGAAAATAGAGCAGTACTTGCCTTCTGTGCCAGTTCAGACGCCCTCTGCTCAAACTCATCAGCCCGAGCTTTATCCACACATACATCTGGGGGGGTCGAGTAGGGCAGATAAGGGGCACATAATTGACACCAATAGTTATACAGTATCCACATGCAGATACAATGTCACTCACACTCACACACACACACACACACACACACACACACACACACACACACACACACACACACACACACACACACACACACAAACCTATCAGGTGGTTGAAGTCCACATCGAGACGTTTGCGGTAAGTGAAGTCAGGATCTGTGCCACTGCGATGCAGAACAATCTGCGACACACACTCGTCTATGATCTTAAAGTACTGAGGCCTGGGAAAGGGACAAAGAAACACGCGGAATGACAAAAGACAATCATCACTGAAATGATAATCAGAGCTTCAGACTTCAATAGATCCAATCAGAATCACAAAATAAAAAAAATCATCAAACATCGAAACAACTCCCTTTCGATTTGCACGTGATAATCATGACGCATGAATAATGCGGTTCAATGAGAGACATCCTTGAGATTAATCAAAGAGCAAAAATGCTCAAAAGGCTCGAGTATAGCCCCCAATTCTCCTAGGACAGCAAGGGGGCAGAGAATGGGTACTCCTGGACACATTATGATGAGGGGGGGCAGCCTGGTCCATCAACCTGTTTGAGGCGTCCTTGATCATGCCTGTGCTGGCTTTCATCTATCAGCCATGGCTTTGTCAGGCTGGTCACATCCTGTGCCATCACCATCGAGGACAGTGGAGGGGATTTGCCAAATGGCCTATATTAAGAGCTTTGATGCTATTAAAGACCGGAGAGAATCACCTCCACCAAACCAGAATCGCCAAACCAGTTCATCACTCTGGTTAAGTGTGAGTTTTTGCACATGTGCCAGCATAAGAAAACAACAAAATATTTTTAGAATATGTCTATTTGAAAGTGAGTTTACACAAATATACGTGCAAACCTCTTGCATACATTTTCAAAAATATCAAAGCGTGTCAAAATGTGTATTTTGCTCTTTATTTCCTGATGGTGAGAAGCAAGGGTGAAAGGGTGATGTATCAGACCCCATACCAGAAGAGGAAATGTGCGAGTGCCGCTACGCATCAGCAGCCTGGCTTAGCCTTGAATTACAAGTGTGAGAAAGTGTGCATGGATAAGCTGACCCCACGGCTTTTATGTTATGTAAAAGTATCCAATGAAGATAAATCATGTACAAAGTCTCAACGCATGGGTTTCTCCCAGCATGTGTGCACTGTGAAACGCATGTAGACACGCATGGCACCATGGCTTCAGGAATGCATGTGGAGCAGTCGGTGGACTGGGTAATGGACCTGCTTGCCTCTCTCTCAGCCTGTTTCTTTTCTGTTTGTGGTAAGCATGTGCGTGTGTGTGTGTGTGTGTGTGTGTGTGTGTGTGTGTGTGTGTGTGTGTGTGTGTGTGTGTGTGTGTGTGTGTGCGCCACACACAAGTATGTTACACTTATGCTCAATGTGGGCTGTCCCAACAGAGTCCACTATAGGACACACACACACATTAACACGCAGTGTAACACCTGACTGTTAGAAGTCATGTAAGAAATGCAGTGGCACGGTCACTGGACTGGATAATGAACCTGCTCGCCCCGACGCTCTGCCTTATTTGCCTCGCTGCCTCCTGCCCCTTCCCTCGTCTCGTGTCACCTTCTCTTTTAACCCTCTCCTTTCTTCGCTTCTTCATCCGCTGTCTTCTCCCCTTTCCACCACCTCCCACCCCCGCGCCCCCCCCTCCCCTGCCCATGGCCTCTTTTCCCTGGCCAAGTGGATCGGTAGGACGGGAGCGGAGTGGCTCGATGTCCATGTGTCTGAGATTAAGTGGGCCGCGGCTCTTTATTGATTTTAGGCTGAGCGCCACCGAGTGTGCGCTGGCGCCGCGAGCGATGGCGGCCCTTGTTAAAATCTTATCTAAAATCAAGGTCTCTTCAACCTTTCCACTGCCACCTGCCTCCCCGTAATTGGACACATTAAAGCGTCCGAGAGGCGGACTTGTGTGAGAGGGTGTGTGTGTGTGTGTGTGTGTGCCCACACACATGATGAACGTGTGTCGAGGGTGGGATTTTGGAATAAAACAGATTAAAGGCAGGGTAAACCACAGATGGACACTGGAGGTGCAGAGCCTTTTGTGTGTGTGTGTGTGTGTGTGTGTGTGTGTGTGTGTGTGTGTGTGTGTGTGTGTGTGTGTGTGTGTGTGTGTGTGTGTGTGTGTGTGTGTGTGTGTGTGTGTGTGTGTGTGTGTGTGCGTGCAGCTGGGGTTTGGAATAAAAGTGATTATAAATAGGTAGACTTCAAATGAAGGTAGAAATCATTTGAAGTCACACAGCTTTTAAACGCAAAGAAGGTAGGGGTGTGTGTGTGAGTGTGTGTGTGTAGGAGTGCCTGGCTGGGGACCGGTTCGCAATGATAGGTCAACACTTTTCCCGGGGAGCGTGACCTGCTGTTACTCTGTTAGTGGCTAAAATTACTGTGTTAAATCCCTCTGTGTACGCCAATCCACCAGCCCCCTCATTTTCCCACTACTGATCCTGCTTTCTCTGTTTCTCTCTATCCCACCGGCTCCCCCTCCATCCCTCCATCTCTCTCTCTCTCTCTCTCCATCTCTCTCTCTCTCTCTCCGCATCAGAGGGCAGATTGCTCAACAGCTTGTTTCTCTGCATGGGTTTGGGGGTTAACATAAACACACTCCACATAACCACTGAAAAGCTGTAATGTGATTTGCAGTAAATGGGCTATGGCCTCCCTCATTCTACACCGCCCTCGCTCTAGACGGTGTCTATCGGGACTCACATTCTCACTCTCTTTCTCTCTGTCTCTCACTCGCTCATTTATTTTACCTTTTCTGTCTCTTTACTCTCTCTCCCCTCTCGTTACATTATGTATATGTTGCTACTCCACTCACTGAGAGCCTTTGGAGTAGCCATAAACACCGTACCGCAATCTTTCAATCTGTCTCCATCTCTCTCTCTCTTTGGAGTAGCCATAAACACCGTACCGCAATTTCTCTCTCTCTCTCTCTCTCTCTCTCTCTCTCTCTCTCTCTCTCTCTCTCTCTCTCTCTCTCTCTCTCTCTCTCTCTCTCTCTCTCTCTCTCTCTCTCTCTCTCTCTCTCTCTCTCTCTCTCTCTCTCTCTCTCTCTCTCTCTCTCTCTCCCTCTCTCCCTCCCTCCCTCCCTCCCTCCCTCCCTCCCTCCCTCTCCCTCTCCCTCGTTCCGACTGGCCGTTTAAGAGTGACTGACAGATGTCTCGAGGCATGTTGGCCATAGTGTTGGCCATAGTGATCTCTTTGTCATGTGCACAAAAAAGGGAAAGGGACAGAGATGCTGGAGGATGGCGTGGGTTTGTGTGGAAGGTGGAAAACAGAGTTAACGAGGCTGCTGGGTAGGAGGTGGAATGTGGTGTCTATCAGGAGAGGGTTTGCTTTTCTCCTCCTTGCACATGTGTGGAGACAGAACCATAAAGCAGGCAAGAGGCAGGAAGAGGAACAGCGCCTCAGGCGAAAATGAACAGAAAATAAAAAGATGCTCTATATACTAAACATATATACATCTACAAAATATCTTTTTATTTATATCAATTTATAAATTAAAAGAATGGATATGCAGTGCGATGACAACTTAAAGTGTGTTTTCAGGAAAGGCATTACGTTCTAGCGTTCATTTTCGACTTATTTCTGAAGCAAGGTGTAAATAGCGTGTGTCGGAGGTGTCACTGGACCAGGAGCCAGGGAGCGGGCCAGAAGGCAGAGCCACTCAACAGATGGCATCTATGTTTAGCCTGATAGAGGCGCCCATCCTGCGTCACCTCCTCATCCACACACACACGAACGACAGTGGGAGGGAAATATATATATTAATAAATAACGCCTGCCCGAGCCACACAGACAAGCACAAACAAACGTAGCACTGTTATAACCTTCGGCACCGGAGTTGTCCACACACAGGCTAATTAGAGAGAGATGAAGGCAGGATGGGGAGAAGCATATGGCTTGCCCGGCTAAAAAAACACGCCAATCAGGATAAAAAAAAGCCGGATAGGGAGGGGCCGCGTGATTGCCAGTGGAATACAGGAGGCGAGTATTTTCTCCTAGGATCTGGTATAGGAGCGAGGCAACTTCGTACCAAGGAGCTCAATTATTTGCCTTTCCCAAAATCATGGCCTGAGAAATGAACACTGATTGTGCATCCCACAAAAACGCAGCTCCTCAGCAGTACGGTAAGAGCACTGTGTAATGAGCTTCCAAAGTAAAAACACACAAAAAAAACTGCGCTGGCAAAAAACTGGATGCAGTTCTGCTGTATGCTTTTATGTAAAGGTTTTTCAGGAAAAAGTAAAAGCAGGTTTGAAAAGTGATTATGGTTATCCATGCAAAACACCTCTGAGTCCACATGACACTGGCAATGGCAGGAGGATCAGCATGTTTAAAGCCTGTGTGTAAGTTGACAGCAAGAGTGGAAATGATTTCCTTCCCCCCCACATGGCTCCGTGAAAAAGGCACACCGCTGGTGCATTTGAGCACCTAAAGCAGCACCTCTTTGGCAGCACCACAACATTATCTGGCAAAGCACTGTCGACACAGATAACAGAGAGGGAAAACACTAATGGCACCAGCAAATAAGCGGTGTTCAGTTCTGCAGTAGTTCTGATGCAGTCAGAAACTGCGTTAGCAGGGTAAAATGTCAGAAGAACTGCGTCAGAAAGGTAAAATAGTGGTGGCAGTTTGTGTTATGGCTTACAAGGGGCCTTAAGTGTACACCAACAACCTCAATCTTACTCTGCCTAGAAGACACTTCCTCTGCGTAATGGCAGTAGCAAGAGCCTCCTGATTGCAACGTGACGCACAGACATGAGTTGGTATTTACGTGTGTATATCTTAAGACAAACAGGACCAGGTCTGGTACTGACTCAGGCTGTTTTTTTTTTTTTTGTCCTGGGTTGCATCAGCATGTATAGTTTGAAATGCCATGGATGTATGCAGGAGTATGTAAACAGGATGTGTGCGGGCTTCTGGTGGTGTTTTGGCGATGAGCGCAGGTGGCGGGGGCAGAGGTTACCTGACGAAGTAGTCATTCCTGACGAGCATGAGGTGCTGCAGGATGGAGAGGAAGTGGCCCTCGGCAGCTGTCTCCCGCACCAAGCTCTGCACGATGTTATACACGTCCCCCACATCAGTGAGGAGAGTTAAGGAACAGCACGGAAAACAAGTGCACGCACGCACACACACACGCGTGTGTCTGTGTGTGTGTGTGTGTGTGTGTGTGTGTGTGTGTGTGTGTGTGTCTGAGGTTGAAATGGCACAGCAAGGCCATAGGTTCAATTCCCAGAGAGAAAACACAGACACAAGAACATCATCACACCTGCAATGCAAGTGACTGGATAAAAGATAATCAGCTAAATGCATTAACGGAGGTGAATAAACAAGGATTCAGAGAGGAATAAGATATTGCATCAACACACACTGCTATTTACACATGCAAAACGAAGAAAATGCACATTTCAAGAGATTTCGTTAGTTTTAGCCGCTAGCATACCGTTAGCTAATAGCTATTGATCTGTTGTGCTGCTTTAACATTGAACATTTATATATTACATGCACACCCACACACACCGAGTATGACCCAATTTGTCACGCCACAGTGGGGGTCTTTAAAGCACAGCCTCTAAGAGTGTGCCCATGAATCAGAATAAATGATGGCAGAAATTAAACAGGATACAATAAAATACATCAAATACTTGCATGCACTTGCGATGCATTAACAGTGTAATACTCGCTTTGAACGAGTGACACTTCATTGCTCGAGATTAAAAAGCTTGGGGTGGGAACCTGTCAGTAGAAATGTGTGCATAAAGTAAGTGTGTGTGTGTGTGTGTGTGTGTGTGTGTGTGTGTGTGTGTGTGTGTGTGTGTGAGTGTGTGTGTGTCTGTGGTTGAGTACTGATATTAGTATAGCTAGGGCTTTTGAAGCTCTGGCTGGACGACTCATGCTGTGTCCATACATTAAGCAAAACATATGCATAAGTGCATGCGTGTGCACGTTTGTTTGTGTGTGTGTGTGTGTGTGTGTGTGTGTGTGTGTGTGTGTGTGTGTGCGCATGCTTGTGTGTATCTACGCAAGCCCCCATGGGGAGCAGTTAAAAGGATATTCCAGTTCGCTTTTGATGTCCTCGAGGCGGTGGGAGAACTCAATCATGTCCTCCTCTTTATGTTCCTCAAACACCTTCAGCTGGATGTCCAGAGCCTCATTCCTCAGTGCACTCAGATGCTGCAGAAGGAGGGAAAGGGAGGGAGGGAGAGAGAGGGAGGGAGGGAGGGAGAGAGAGAGAGAGAGATGTAATGACAAACATTGGCACCGAAAGAGAGGCTCATAATTAAGTAGATGGTGTAGTGTCATTTGATTTCTCCCTGATCTTAGCTGCATGTGGAAGTTCAGCATCAAACCCATTTTCTCGTTCTTCTCTCTCTCTTGCTCAGCAGAGAGAGAAGACAGAGGGACCTGAAGCTGAGTGCTCGCTGGAAGAATAGAGAAGACATGGGGCAGATAGCAGAGTCTCTGTATGCACCTTCGTCAGCCCATCTCTCTCAATGGCCGTCACTTCCAGTAGCTTCGGTCAGAGCTGTTTGGGCTAGGCTCTATTTGCCTCAGTTTAATTCACCATCAGCTTAGTATGAAGCCCACACAAGTCAACAGAGCTTAGAAGAAGGGCAAGTCAGAGTTAAAACAAAGAGAAGAAATGAGAGAGAGAGAAAGGGATATATATAGAGAGAGAGAGAGAGAGCGAGAGAGAGAAAGAGAGAAAAAAAAGGAAGACAGAGATACAGCCTCGACACCATGACGGACTGAATACCACTCTATTCTCAGCAGCGGGTATCGATTAACCTCTCATGCAATAGTCATTAATAATTCCCTGCGCCGTTTTCCGACACTTCACTCAAGTCGAGGTCTCATTTGAATACGCAGACAGGTGGCTAACTCCGATGCTGAGGCTCAATGGGGGCCTGTGAGTGGGAACTAATGGCTTACCGGCAACACCTCCTTGAGGCCGCAGCGCATGAACTCATTCCGCAGGTGCAGCCTGAAGTCCAGCTCGTCCGGAGAGGTCACCAGTGCATTGATCAGTTGCATGCACGCCACCTGCCATGGAGGACAACACACACATATTTCAGCACACAACACATGAAGCTAGTTGGTGAAGGACCATGTGGGGATGAGTCAATGGTGGTTTTGGAGGGACATACTCACGTAGACTTTGGATTTTGAGGAGAAAAAATTGGCAAATTTAAACAAGGTCTAGGAAGAACAGGACGGAATAAAAGAACAAGCTTCTCTCTGTTTCACAACCCACCATGGAAGCTCTTTATCTACAGACACAGCTCAATGGCTGAACACTTGAACTGGCGTGGAGGCTCTGTGCTTGTTTTAGAATGAGAAGGTTGTGTGTGCATAGGCAAATGTGCGTGTGTGTGTGTGTGTGTGTGTGTGTGTGTGTGTGTGTGAGTGCGAGTGTGTGGTCAGTGATACG
This sequence comes from Sprattus sprattus, assembly GCF_963457725.1. NCBI lineage: Eukaryota > Metazoa > Chordata > Actinopteri > Clupeiformes > Clupeidae > Sprattus > Sprattus sprattus. Next base: position 13,433,726 of record NC_137922.1, on the reverse strand, counting down.
TGGAGGGGCTATGGCTGTAACTGGGGATGGGGTGTTTTTTTTGGGGGGGTTTTCACAGCTTAGTGTGTGCGTGTTGAGGCGGAAATGAGCGATCATTCCCACACACACCACAGTAGGCTGTAGTAAGATTGCCAATTATCTGGAGTAGTGAATCACATCAGCAATGAAGCGCTGGAGAGTGTGCTATGTTGCGTGCGTGTTTTGTGTGTATGCGTGTGTGTGTGTGTGTGTGTGTGCGTGTGTGTGTGTGCGATCAGAGGTACATGCATGGCACAATCAAGACCATTTAGATTAGCTAAGCACATCTGTATTACATTACAATGTAGTAATGTATCTCCTGCAGTTGGCCAAAAATGATTAAATTATGATTCCCCAGTGCCACATGTAAGGCGAAGGAAACCTGCACTGCCTTGACAAAGGATACAAAGGATGTACAAATCACAAATACAAGAAAATTATTTACATACCTATCCGTATATAAATATAAAGATATACCGGCACACACAAATCAATTGAGGTCTTTACACATGTCAAAAGAATGGACAGAGGGGGGTACACATGTAGCCGTGCAAAATCAAAAGTGCAGAGACGGACCAGTCTACTGCCCTCTGTAGACGAATTCACATACTGCAAACAACATTTAATCATATAACATGCCTTACATAGAAAATAAACAAACAAACACACACATACATACACACTGTATAGAGCTGAAGTACAAAGAGAATGAGAGAGGGAGAAAGGGAAACACATCTCAAGACAAAACAATAACAACAAAGAACAACAGACAGCCTTCTAACAAATATTGAGTCGTGTTTACAAAAGAAACATACACAATACACACACACCCACACACACACCCACACACACACACCCCCACACACACACACACACACACACACACACACACACACACACCTGTAACACATAAATACATAGAGAAAAAGGTGACGACACAAAGCACATAACAACAACAAACACACCAACACACACACTTTCTCTCTTTCCTTTAATCTGCCTCTCTTGTGTACTGCAGAGTAGAGGAAGCTTTTTCTTTAGCGAGACAAACATCCATCTGCTTCTGCATTAACCAAGAGAAGTCTGCATGTGTACCTCAAAGAGACTGGACACTCTGCCCTTTGGGGGCATATGAGAGAGACAGACGGGGGGGGGGGGGGGGGGGTATATACAGTGGGGAAAATCGCACGCAAGTTTGGCCACTTGCAAAGAAAAGTGTGATCTAGAATTGTAATGGTAGGTGTATTTTAACAGTGAGAAGCAGAATATCAACAAAAAAAATCCAGAAAACTGCATTTTATAACATTTATGACTTTATTTGCATTTGATGCAGAAAATAAGTATTTCAACCCCCAAGCAAACAGCAAGAATACTGGCTCCCAATGACCAGTTATGTGCCCAAGAAGCAAACAGAGTAGTCCTTATTAGGTCTAACCAGGTATACCTGATCTCAACTGGTGACCTGTATAAAAGAAACCTGTCCAAAGAATCATACTTCACACCTTCAACCTCACCACCATGGGTAAGACCAAAGAGTTTTCCAAGGACGTCAGAGATAATATTGTAGACCTGCACAAGGCTGGAATGGGCTACAAAACCATTGGCAAGCAGCTTGGTGAGAAGCAGACAACTATTGGTGCGATTATTCATAAATGGAAGCAACACCAAACAACTGTCCATCGCTCTAGGTCTGGGGCTCCATGCAAGTTATCCCCTCGTGCGGTATCGGTGATCATCCGAAAGGTGCAGAATAACCCCAGAACTACACAGTGGGAGCTTTTGAATGATCTCAAGGCAGCTGGGACCACAGTCACCAAGAAAACCATTGGCAACACATTACGCCGTAATTCTTTGAAGTACTGCAGCATTCGCAAGGTCCCCCTGCTCAAGGAAGCACATGTACAGGGCCGTCTGAAGTTTGCCAATGAACACTTGAATGATTCTAAGCAGGATTGGGAGACAGGATGTGTTCAGATGAGACCAAAATCAAGCTCTTTGGCATCAACTCGACTTGCCGCGTTTGGAGGGGGAAGAATGCTGAATATGACCCCAAGACTTGCCGCGTTTGGAGGGGGAAGAATGCTGAATATGACCCCAAGAACACCATCCCCACCGTCAAGCATGGAGGTGGAAACATTATGCTTTGGGCTGTTTCTCTGCCAAGGGTACAGGACGACTCCACCGCATCAAGGGGACTATGGATGGGGCCATGTAACGTGGAATATTGGACTTGAACCTCATTCCCTCCCATTGAAAACGCAACCTTAAGGATTTGGAGAGGATCTACAAAGAGGGGTGGACCAAAATCCCACCTGAGATGTGTGTAAACCTGGTGACCAACTACAAGAAATGTCTGACGTCTGTGCTTGCCAACAAGGGTTATTCCACCAAGTACTAAAGCATGTTTTGCTAGGTGTTCA
>NC_137922.1:13408788-13423788 GCF_963457725.1 Sprattus sprattus | reverse complement strand
CACACACACACACACACACACACACACACACACACACACACACGACACACACACACCAGGGCTCTCCATCTCATCCGGCTGGGCTCTTATCGGCTCTCAACATGGCCTTGAGGCTTTGGCTCCTAGGGAATGTGATGGTAATGTCTGTGTGTTTGTGAGTGTGTGTGTTTGTGTGTGTGTGTTTGTGTGTGTGTGTGTGTGTGTGAGTGTGTGTGAGTGTGTGTCTGTGTGTGTGTGTGTGTGTGTGTGTGTGTGTGTGTGTGTGTGAGTGTTTGTGTGTGTGTGTGTCTGTGTGTGTGTGTGTGTGTGTGTGTGTGTGTGTGTGTCTGAGTGTGTCTGTGTGTGTGTGTGTGTGTGTGTGTGAGTGTTTGTGTGTGTGTGTGTGTGTGTGTGTGTGTGTGTGTGTGTGTGTGTGTGAGTGTTTGTGTGTGTGTGTGTGTGTGTGTGTGTGTGTGTGTGTGTGTGAGAGTGTTTGTGTGTGTGTGTGTGTGTGAGAGAGAGAGTGTTTGTGTGTGTGTGTGCACATCTATGTGGAGGGGGATGGGAGTTGCAGAGGTGAAGAAACTATATCCAGAAAAACCATGCTGACAGATCAGTCACCTCATCCTGATCTGAGTACACAATAAAATGATCTCCACACATATGGAGAGGCCTGGCCTGGTTAGCTTTCTGTTACTTAATTGAAATCCAGGTATATATGTGAAAGAGTGTGTGTGTGTGTGTGTGTGTGGGTGTGACATGGGTCACCTTGTTGTTCATGAAGGCTCGGAGACATTGGATGACTTTGTGTTGACTCTTCCGGTCCACTTTCTCTTGGCTGGAACACAGACATGAAACAGGCATGTCTACCGTAATGTTTTGCTCACAAAAATAAACAGACAGACAACAATTTATTCAGGAAAAGCATGGTCTTTATAATATGGATATAGCATGTATGAGGAGAAAAGTGTCTGGGCTAGCATGACGAGGTCTGACAGGACAGATCCATCCAACTTTTTCATGCAAATGTTGATCACTGAATAGCAAATCCTGAGTGAAAATGCTTGAAATTCACATAAAGTCAGATAAGAAATGTATTCACTGGGTACATAACATAAAATGCGACTAAGGTTGATGGAAATTAGTTTATTCACATTTGTTGTGATTTTATTTGGTGTTTCTGGTAAGGTTGTTCTGACCACACAGTGTAAGGGAACGTGTACAGACTTGCATTTTCTTTAGCCGAATTTTCATGAATGTGCTTAAAATATGCAAATGAGTTGGATGTAAACATAGCTATTTAGAGGACAGTGTGTGCAGTGCATGTTGGGAAATGTAGTTTTCCCGCTTACTGTTTCTTGAAGAGCAGTCTCTCCAGCGTGTCCAGGAGCAACCCGAGTCCCTCATGACCAAAACTCTGCACCCAGCTGTGAAGTACAAACAGGAAGAGTGAACCAGGAGAAACATCAGTGTGAACATGCCCTCCTCTGTGGATGCATGCAGTTTGAACATGCTTGTGCGGGACTCATGGAGTGTTGAGCAGACAGATCCACATTAATATGACTGCTGTCTCTGAGCATGAATATGCTTACCAACACTTAGTAAAAAAACAGATCGGAGTCAAAAGGTTTAGTTTAAATCACAGACATTAGATTGCAGAATCTTCCACTCTACCATAGGCGGAGCCACGGGTGTTCCAAAGGGTTCCGGGAACACCCAGTTTCATAGCTGGAACACCCAAAAAAAAAATTGCCGTCACCTGGCAACCGATTGTAAACGCAAGCTTCGCAAGTGCGACATAGTGTGCTTAAAAAAATGCCACGATGAAACAGAGTTCTCTTCAAAATTATTTTAAAAAGCCACGGCTTGAGGGCCAACAGGACTCAGGTTCTAGAATCGAAGATGTTCTCCCCTCAACAAGCAGGCCCACGACACCACCAAGTGAGCCCACAGCTACCCACACCATCCGAGAAGATTATGCAGCTAACGCTGCTGTAGATGAACCCAATACAGCTAGCTCGGGGATCCCAGATCTCTCTTCTGTAGACGAGCCTGCATGCCAGCCCAATCTGCAAGCTTCCCCTGTCACCGAAGCGGTCAGTGGAAAGAAAAGGAATTTTTCTACCAAGTGGTATGCCCGATACAGTTGGTTGGAGTACAGTATTAAATTAGATGCAGTGTTTTGTCAGTCATGCCGTCACTTCAGCAGAAACGACAAGGCGGACAGGTTCACAAACACAGGAATGAGAGACTGGGGGCATCTCAGTCAGACAGACTGAATAGCATCTCACTGCTCATGTTTGAAAAGGAGCTCGCCGAGGAATTGGACTCTGATGAGATAATTAATGCATTCAAAGCCGAGCCACGCCGCCCTGCCTTGTGAATTCAGTTGCAGCGAAAATATAGCAGCAAATACGTTACCCAGCAGCGGTGTTGTTCAGATACTGATTAAACGGGTTTGTTAACCATGCGTAATAGTATGCGTAATAGTATGGCTCCATGAGTATGCGCACACGTTCTATGTGTTCTTCATCTCTGGGCACTAAGTCCCTTTATGTTTTGCAGCGGTTGCATTTGTTCTCTGTTCAAATACATGGTTAATGTATTATTTTGGAGTTAATAAATTTGAAAAAAAAAAACAGGAACACCAGTATTTTCTTGGGAACACCTAGTATTTTTTTTCTGGCTACGCCACTGCACTCTACTAATAAAAAGTTTAATTGTAATATCCGTTGTCAGTTTCACTCGTTATAACAATAACATATAAAAAGCGGCGCATTACAAACAGCCTCCTTCTATTAAACAGCCCGAGCAGACTGGAGCCGAGGGGCCCCTTTGTGTGTGTCACTATTAAACGCCAGCAGATCACTTCCACTTCCCAGCAGCCCCTGGAGCTGTCTCCCAGGAGCCATGAGCTCAAGGCAAACTAATGGAGCGAAGATGTTGCTTTTAATCCGCTCCGACGCAATCTCGGCCCTCTCATCTCTGCTGATTTGACTTCATTGTTTGCGTGAGAATGGCTTAATGTGAACTTAACAGGCTCTGTAACGAAGGGGAGAGGGTATCCACTGATGCTCTGATTAACTGGCCTCGGGAGTTCCTCATAGAAAACAAATAACAAAATACATCTCACATACATATGCTACCACACACAATTACAAACTCTTTTATTAGGCTTCCGGCGTGTGATGTGTGTGTGTGTGTGTGTGTGTGTGTTTGTGTATGTGTAGTTTAGGAGTGTGATCAGTGCTGGATAAGTGGGAGGGAGAGAAGACAAACAAGCAGAAACACTCATCGAGCATCACTCCAAGCCTCCAATCACACACAATCACCAAGTCTTTGTTCTGATGTTTAAACAGCACACAACCTCACATTCACACACCGAACACACACACACACACACACACACCCACACACCCACACACAGACATACACACACACAAACAAACACAAAACAGAAACATAACCCTGCACAAAAGCAAACACTCACAAAAACAAAAGTAGGCTTTACTGATGGCTTATCTTGTCGAGGTGTAATATAAAGTATTGAGGTACAAAGAAGCAGGTTGTCAGTAGGTAAGAACAAAACCCGCGTCTGTTTCATCTCCTTCATGACAACTACCCATGCTCCCATTTCACTGTGGAACTGTTCCTCACACCACTTAGCATTTGAGTGTGAGTGTGAGTGTGTGTGTGTGTGTGTGTGTGTGTGTGTGTGTGTATGTGTGTGTGTGTGTATGTGTGTGTGTGTGTGTGTGTGTGAGAAATCAAATATGCTGTTCTTGAGGCCAGATGAAATTGCTCTCTGTATATGGAAGTGCTGAAAGCATCAATAGCCAATTTTCAGGAGGCGGGAGTCAAGAAGCATGGGTGTTCTTCTGAGGCAGAATTACAGGGAGAATTGACCATCAGCCCAGGACAGCACTCTGTGAGACGCAAGCGAGGGATGGAGAAATTAGAGATAAAAGAGGAAAATGTGGCATTTAGTCCTGTGCTGTACAAAAAAAAAAGAGGAAGCGAGAACAGAGGATTCTGCCCAAGAGAGATGAACTGAAAAGTGCGAGTAAAAAAAAAAAAAAAACAGTATAGGTGACCTAATGGTGAATGAGAGCATTTGTGAAATAAAGAAAGACAGCGGAAAGAGAGAAGGGGTATTGTATTTAGTGCAGACGAATCTAGGCTTACAATCCATACCTTGATGTTTGCATTACACAGTGTATTTACCAGTGTGCATGCAAAAGCTTAATCTGGAGACTTTTCTATGATAAAACTTTGATGGCTCACAGAACAATGATGTGCCGTGGATGCAAAGTGAGAACTAGTGTTCAGTCTTCAGCATGTATCACAAATATAAAAAGAGATTGTTGGCTTGTATTATGAATACAGTGACTGAAAAAGCTTTTTATGTAAAAATACCATAAAAAGGTCAAAATTGTTTTGTGTGTAGAGTTCCAAAGATGAGAGTAGGAGATGTGTTTTGGGGATAATGTGGATCATTCACATGCAGCCGGTCTGGGCTTTCTGTGAATCTTTAAGACTCCACTCTCACGTCCCTGAGCGCTTGGCCATCCTGAAACTCATCACATCGCCTCAAAATGGCCCTCATCACTCAGTTATGAGCTCAAAATGAGATTTCTTTTTCTATGACTTTCCACCACAGACCTCTCCTGCTTTCCTTTTCTGACCTTCAGTCTTCACTTCAGACTGTATGCTCTGTAAGTTCCAAGTGACCTGCATGTATAAGTTAAAATGTATATGATCAAACAAGATAAACTTAATAACGTTTTAAATAATTAGGTGATCAATGACATTTGAGAATATGAGAAAATACGTGGACATACCATGTTAGCTTCACTAGCTAATAGTTAGCTAATTAGGCTTGTTGCTGGTGTCCAAGTTGACAACTTTTTGAGCGATTTTCTTTAGCACAAATTAAATGTTGTAACTGACTTTAAAGAGAGGAGAGATGGCAAACACTGGCAGAACTTTACGGAAGAAACAGATTACTTAACACAACATGGAACTATATCGATATAAATCGTTTGAAAATATTCAATATACCTTAAAAAGTCAATACATCACCCAGCCCTAACACATACAAGTGTGTCAGCTGGTGTTTGTGTGTGTGTGTGTGTGTGTGTCCATGTACTTGATGATGATCCAGGGGATAATATCAAAAGGCAGTGGCTTTAATATGGATTCCCTTCTCCTGTTCTCAAAAGGGCACTAATGATACAGGCCTACAGCAACAACCCCCACTCACTCCCCCTTCCTCCTCTCAAGGGGCCCGGGGGACGCAGTCTTCAAAACATATTTGAGCAGCGCTGGAGTGATGAGGAGGCTGTGGAGGCTGTGGGCAGCACCGGACCCTGATTGGAAGGGGCTGCCCTGGGGATAGCGTCGGGGATGTGTGTGGAGAAGAGAAGAGAAGAGAGAAGAGGAGTGGAGTGGAGGGATGGAAAGGGAGGAGGGGGGGATGACTGCCGAAGAAGAGAGGGGGGCGAACTGGGGCTCTTGGGCTAGGAAACAACGCAGATGGTTGATGAGTGCACCTCGTCATTACTCACTCACTCGCTCGGCCGAGTGGGAGATGCTGTATCGATTATAGAGTCAGGTATTGACCCGCAAACAGCCCACAGTCTCAGCATACAAGGGGACTGTCGCAGGGGATGAAAGACGGAAGGCGGAAAGGAGGACAATTATGCCAAAATACTAGAGAGGGAAAAGACAGCATTGAAGACATGCACTCAGATAGATAGATAGACAGATCGATAAATAGATAAATACAAAGACACAGAGACAGAGATAGGATAGAGGAGAGAGATAGGGAAGCACTAGTGAGAGATAAACTGAAACACCAGGTACAGCCTTCCACTGTAGCAAGGTGTAGGTGCAACTCCCTACATCACTGAAACTAGTATCAGGACAAAAAAAAGAATGCAATTGCATTTAGCAAAACCTGTGTGCAAATTGCATCTGTACACAGCACACATCCAAAAAGTAGGGAGAAAAGAACATTAAACATTTACAATGTGTGTGGTGGGTCTTTCCTCAGGACATTCAACAGTGTAAAGAAAATAAATCACTTCTATTGACCCCGCCTATATGCCTATATGCCTATATGCCTCACACACACACACACACACACACACACACACACACACACACACACACACACACACACACACACACACACACACAATAAAGAGCTCAAAAGAGGATATCTGACTATACGATTACATTCCACACTGCTAATCTACTTGGCTTCATGATTTAGCCATATTTGCATCAATGAGACTGTGAGCAGGGTAGACGGAGGGGGTAATTGAAAAATCAGGATCGCGGGCAACAGCCAATTTCAAGTGAGATGGTGTACTCAGACGCTTCCACGGGAACAGAGGATCAATATTCAGAGCGAGGAGAGAGAGAGAGCAGGGAGAAAGAACGACAGACCGAGGGAGAGAGAGCAGGGAGAAAGAACGACAGAGCAAGAGAAGAAGAGCAGGGAGAAAGAACGAAAGACAGAGCGAGGGAGAGATGGATGGAAAGAACAGAACAGAAGGGGGAATGTAGCTGGATTGTAAGGGAAGAGGAAAGGGTGGGTAAGGTAGCCTAATAATGTAAAGAGAGAGGGGAAGGAGAGGAAAGTCGACAAAATGAACATGGGAAGACTCCATGGTGCTGCTCAGGGATTCATGAAGGCCCTGCCAACATGAGGTAAAGCAGTGTGCATGTTCATGTGTGTGTGTGTGTGTGTGTGTGTGTGTGTGTGTGTGTGTGTGTGTGTGTGTGTGTGTGTGTGTGCGCGTCTGAGTGAGAATGTGTGTCTGTGTGTGCGTGTACATGTATGCATGTGAACAGTGTGTGTGTGTGTATTAACTTGCAGGTGTGTGTGAGTGTGTGTGTGTGTGTGTGTGTGTGTGTGTGTGTGTGTGTAAACTTGCAAGTGTGTGTGTGTGCTCCTTTACAGATACAAATCTGGTGGATTTGAGGAGCATTCCATCTAAAGTTTTAAAGAGCAGAACTCCACAAATCGCTCGCGCTGCCACTCGCAAAGCAACACGAGATTCCGGTGCAAAACCCTGCGCTGATGAATAATAAACGGAGGGCTTATTTACCCATGCACGCCGCACGGGCACACCGCAACAGACAGAAACATCAATTATCTGATAGGAGAAGAAAAGGCAGACATGGCAGAATCAATCAATTTCACACCAGATGGAGCCTTCACATAAATACACCAAAGTGTTTAGAGGGGGAGAGAGAGAGAGCAGCGGTGTAAACGGCCATAAACGCCTGTAATTAGAATTCCCTTTCTGGACGTGAGACGTGAGCTCGGTTTGGTTATAGATCTTGTACTTTAGACATGGGTAGAACTACATGATCGCCATTCACACGGACAAGGAAGGTCTTTATCAATGGTGCACACGTGCAGCAGAGGAGACGCAGTAGGCGCACACACACACACAGGCTCAATTTAAACTTTAAACAGATTTACACCAGCACACACACACACACACACACACACACACACACACACACACACACACACACACACACACACACACACACACACACACACACACACACACACACACACACACACACACACACACACACACACACACACACACACACACACACACACACACACACACACAGTCCTTTGGACATGAACAGGACAAGATGCTCCCTCAATAGAAAGACTAGAAAGAAGAACACAACTCCTCAATACTACCAGTAGTCTGCAAAGACGACACATGCATTAAAACCAGCAAACTCACTTTCTCACACACACACACACACACTTTGTTTTCTCTGCAAGTCCAGTGGTTCTGATTGTTATTCTGTTCTGCTCGGCGCTGAGGCTTCAGTAATGAAGGGAATGACACTGAGCAATGAAGCCCTGGCATCGGACAGAAAATGTAATTTAAACCCCTGCTCTAGCGCGGGGAGGACACGGCTGGGGATGATATTGAGAGGGCCACGCCAGGGTCCTGACAGATGTCTCATCAGCATGCATAGGTGGCCATACAGATGCCTGATTCTCTTTCCCCCCCGCCCCCCCGCATGCCATCAGCAGGTGAAGTAAAGACACCCGCGAAAGAGGAATAATCAGCTGATGCCGAGCAGGCTCACTGGACGGGAAACTGAGGGAGGCATCGTGATGACAAAGTGCCGATTGCTGATAAGTAGGCATGCTATACTACTGCGACAACCTAACACCCCCCATCAAATCAAGGAGGCTCTCTCTTGTACGCGCACACACACAATAATTTGATTTGGATCGGCACATACTGAGTGAAAAACCAGTATCAGCTATGTGATGCCAGCTTTGCTTTACCAGCTAAGTTATACAATACCACAACATTTTGCAAGACATATTACAGCTCTACAGCTGGTGCAGAGCTGGGTCTTTCGAGTCTCTCTTGATCAGTCCCACCATTTGCAAAGCCCCAACACAGAACCCAGGAGCCTGACCCAGACTAACATAAATCAGAGCAATCAATTTACAGTAGCAGCTACACTGTGTGAGGGCATTCCGTACAGGCTGGTATTTTAACAGTTTGTCAGTCAGGCTCAGGTCCATGTAGGCATCAATGCAGCAGCCTTTCCCAAGAACAGATTTTGACATTTCATTGATCATGGCATTGCCCATACCAGGAGAATTGAGTGAATCCATAAGAACACTAATTAAACGGTTTAAGTTGCAATTGACTAGAAAAGCTTATAATACAATTGTGATAGGCAATGTACTAACCCTTGAACGAGGGGCAGCCATTCATAATATGATTCAAAGATTCTGTTATTGTATTACTATGCAGTAAACAGAAGGGGTCATGCGTATGCGTGTGCGCGCAAACACACACACACACACACACACACACACACGCACACACACACACACGCACACACACACACACACACAAATGCTCAGCCACAGCTACATGCCATCAAACAAACCCTTTCATCATATGCAGCAATCTGACAGTGGCGGGCCTATCAGTGTGTGAAGAGGCATCTCATTTGAGACATGGGTATGGAAATGAGCCCTTCATGTTCACACACTTCCTGGCTTTGCAGTGGGGTGGGGTGGGGGAGTCGGGTGGGACAGGGTGGTTATTTATTCATATTGTTTTTTAAAGGGATATGCTGCAGGGTGTGATTAGCTTAAATAAAGGGCGACCACACCTGGGCTTCTCTTCTTGGTTGGTGTGTGTGTGTGTGTGTGTGTGCGTGTGTGCGTGTGTGTGTGTGTCTGTGTGTGTGTGTGTGTTGATGTAAGAGAGAGAGAGAGAGTACACCAGCATTACTCTCACTCCTTGGTGGATGCCAGCAATCACAGAAGGAGCCCAGCCAGAGATAAACAGCTCCCTCTGAATAACAGTATCAATCATCCACAGCGCAGCTCCAAACGCCCGTCGCACCACAACCTCAGGCAAATGTCAGCCAGGGTACACACAAGTGTGGAAGCACACACCAGCAGGGAAATTGCACGCAATCAGATTCTTAAATACATGGAAACATACACTTACACAGGCACACACCCGCGCACACACACACACACACACACACACACACACACACACACATACACACACACACACAAACAGACATACACAAACCCGATCTGAGACCACTGCGTGCACTTTGAGTTAGGGAAAAAACTTCAAGGTCTCAGACCACAGCACGTTATCGTGGAAGTGAGTGCGCGTGTGTGAATGCGTGTCCTAGCCTATTCCCCATAGAGCAGCACACATCGTCCTCACAACCTCTCTCTCTGTCTCCCACCTCCTCTCCAGCACTCAGTCTCCCACTCTAAACAGCTGCTGCTGAATCCATGGGGAATGATTGCAGTCTCTGAGGAAGAAAAAAGTGGGGATATGAAGAAAAAAAAAATGACTTGAACATGCGGCGGCTTTGAACTGAGTCTCTGCGTGTTCTCTGCTGAGAGGCTCTTGGCGTTCATTAGCTGTCTTATCTGCCTACCCATACCCAAATGACAAACTTCAATCTTCTTCTTCTTCCCTCTGTACTAATCTTCATCACTCTCTCAGTGTCTGTCCTTCTCTCTCTCTCTCTCTCTTTGCTCTCTCCGTCCCACTCCACTCAAATGACAAAACTTCAAATCCTCTTCTCTCACTCTCTTCTTTGTTCTATATGGAGAACATATAGGACACCCGTCCCCCCCTTGGCGCTAATCGTCTGACCTAGCTAGTACCGCTAATGTAGTTCCATTGTGTTAGGAACCAGCAGAACTACAGCACTGACTGTGCCTTTCTCCACCACTGGTCTGATTCAAACAAGCCCATCAAGGAATGGTTCTGGCCAAAGTTGTGTGTCTGACAGGGGGGACACTGGGAGGGACAGGGACCTCCACTGGTTTTTGCCTGTTCATTATTATTGTTCTACTGGGTCAAAAGCAAAGACAGCTGCTCAGAATGAATAGAAACAATATTTTCTAGGCAAAACGTGATTATTGGCTTCAAAAATTGTACAAAAAGGTCTCTTCTTGAGTATTATTCCAGTTAAGATTTGATATGCAAAGGGCTATTTGTCATTTGTGTCACACGCCATCACTATGCCTCTACTACGATGAAATTATTTCAGTTGGCAAATCAACAATAGGAAGCTCCATTCTGTCCCATTATAAAAAACATCATGTACTTTAAAACTAAAATTGCATTAGTTTAGGCCTGCATGAGCTCCTTGTCATGACATTTTGAAAAATTGTCTCTATTTGGATTTTTAACTCGGGTTTTAACAGTCACTTATTCTCACCGAGGGGGAAAGCAGTGGCAGTGGTGTGTGTGTGTGTGTGTGTGTGTATGTGGGTGTGTGTGTGTGTGTGTGAAGCCAAGGTACCATACACAGCATCATCCTGTTTGAGCTGAGGAAAGATAGAGGACTCGCTCTCAGTCTCAGTCTCTCTGCCTCTGTCAAAGCTGAACATTAAAGACGGCGGAAAACAAATTCATCATGCCATCGCAGGGAAAAAGAAGCGGTCATAAATCAGGGAGAAAAATGACGCGTCTTATCTGGCTAACTTGGTGGCTAAGGCAGCTTGACTAGGCGGCTCCCTCTGGAACATCCACCCCAAGGCTGTGGCTCTCCGCTCTCCACACACACCATCCCACACACACCATCACACACAAACCATCACACACACACACACACACACACACACACACACACACACACCATCACACACACACACACACACCCACCCACCTCTACGCTGAAAATAAAGCGCAAACTAGACATATCCTGCAGGCACCTTGCCAAACATCCCCTGCACCCCAGCCCATCTGGTACCAGTCTCGGCCTATTTAACAAGACACCGCTCCTGGGCAGACAGGGGAGGGGAGGAGAGGACAGGAGGAGAGGAGAGGAGAGGAGGAGAGGAGGAGAGGAGGAGAGGAGAGGAGGAGAGGAGAGGAGAGGAGAGGAGAGGAGGAGAGGAGAGGAGGAGAGGAGAGGAGGAGAGGGAGAGGAAACAGTGAGGACAGGACAAGACCGATCACAGACCACTTGTAGGGGAGGTCTGACTGAAGGTAAGAAATGGGCATTTGTTTGTGAGGATGCTGAGCATAAACTGTGGCAACCTGAAGTCTTGAAGAGAAGTCTTTCAGCAGGGGACAGTACCGGCTGGGAACCTCTGAGGACAGGAAGAAAGACCCCCTCAGTCACAACTTCCCACACTCTCTCTATGTTTACTCTCTCTTTTCTCTCTCTTCCTCCCTCTCGCTCTCTCTTAAGCGGTCTCTGTGTCTCACATTAGGCACAAGGCCCTACAGGCGCTGGTGCAGGAAAAAAGGAAGATGAATTGCAACTGTTGAGTTAAAAATTGATTCCATTTGTAAAACTATTGTTTTCGCTTTTCGATAGCAGTGCCGAGTTACAGAGCATAAAAACACACACTCTCCTCACTGTTGCCGTCTCCAGCGGAACTTGAGGTAACAGTCATCGGTAAACCCTAAAGGAAGTTTCAAGTTTCAGGTCCAAACTTACACAGCAGGGCCACATCTGAAACTGCAGAGAGAAAGGCTGTGGGACAGAGGGGAGACATGACAGAGTAGAAAGGGCCGAGTGATGCCAGATGGGGAGGATACCAAGGAACAACCATAGCCGCCTGTGTCTGAATCCAGTCACTTGGCTGTCTCCCCTGGGTGCTCTGAGCTGTCCATCATACCAATAAGCCTCTCTCTCTCCTTTTCTCCCTCTCCTTCTCTCTCTCTCCTTCCTTCTTTCTCTTCTTCTCTCATTCTTTCTTTCTCTCTCCTTCTTTCTTTTTCTCTCCCTCCACACAGAGTATCTGAGTTGACGGACATCACCCCGTGGAGACAGAAAGAATGTTCCCTATTACCCAACTTATTAGGGGTGGGGGTGGGGGTGGGGGGGGGGGGGGGGGTGGAATCGATTCCTCGATATCTCTCATTTCTCTCTATAACGATTCTGTCTCGATTCAGAAAAGTTCATAAACGATTTTTTTTTTTTCATCCATTTGTGTTGAAATGCAAACTGCATCGATTATTGCATTGTTCATAGAAAGTCATATTTGTTACAATGAAAAGCAACCTCTGAGTAGCAAACTCAACTGTTTTAAAAATCGAGATGCATCGATAATCGGTTTAGAGTTGATCATTGATAATCGGTTTAGAATCAATAATCGGTTTAGAATCGATAATCTGTTTAAAATCGAATCGTTGACCTCTGAATCAGAATCAGAACGAATCGTGAGGTGCCAAGAGATTTCCACCCCTACAACTTATTGTTGCTTAGTGCATAGCCATGAGTGGCCCATCCCAGACGTGGTACAAAAGCACAAACACATATCACCTCTGGAGGACAACTTTGATCATGGTATATATATATATATATATATTTATACACGCCCTTTGAAGTACATAGAGTATGCAGTGAGCTGAAAGTCCATAATTCCCCCAGGGATGAAGGCCTTGATCGATGCACAGTCTCACTCTCTCTCTCACGCTTCCATTTCTAGTCAAACCCCTTTCTTCGAACCCCTTCTTTCCGCTCATCTTTTCATTCTGTCAGCGTTTTATTGTGCAATGATTATAAATAAATAAACACCCCCCCCCCCCCCCACTTAAAACTTTTTCTGCCTCTTTTGCCTTTTTTCTCCTCACCCCACTCTGGCCTTCCCCTTTCAAACCCTCCTGCCCGATCTTGCCGCACATTAACACATTAATCTAAATGACCCATATTTGCTGTGCAGTGAGGAGATGGGTTCCAGATCACTGGTCTCTACTCAGGTGCGAAAGCTCTAGAATCAATCATTATGAGAGACTCTGCACTCACACGGACTCAGGTCACATACATATACACACACACACACACACACACACACACACACACACACACACACACACACACACACACACTCCCTCCCTCGCTCACTAACAGATCCTTGCATGGTGACCAACACACCCTAGTAAAAACGCCTAGAGCCACACACACACACACACGCACACACTGATCATCGGTTTGTTAAGCCTGGAGGATGAGAAACAGGAAAATCAAAAGCACTAATGACCTGAGACTGACGTGCAAATGTAACAAATTACTCAACAAGACAGCACAGAATCAACACGCCGCTAAATCATGCTTTTAATCTGACCAGTGACTTGTGACTAACAACCAGCCAGCCAATCTCGTGAGGGCACCGGAGGGCTCAGTCTCCACACCCAGCCTACCCCAGCCGAGGTGCAGTCTCACTGGGCTTCCAACCTCTCAGCTCGGGCGGAAGATGGAACAGCGGACAGCAACCCCCGAGAATTAGGAGGAAAGATGTTCCACCGGCTCCTTCATTAGCCTCTGCCTGCCTACTTGGCCTGTGGCTTCAGTGTCCCAACAGTGAGAATGATTGGGGAGTGAAATAAAAGTTAAATAGAGATAACAAGCGGAACTGCCAGTACATGGATTCAGTGTGATGTTCCACGGCAAGAGAAGCAGGCCTGTCACTAGTGATTTTTACTGAACAGATTCACTATTCTCCATCGGACATAAGGCTAGAAATCAAAAATAACAACACTGTCAGTTGCATCACTCTTGCAGAGTCTGACGGGTACGTGCAGAACTGCAGAATCTGAACATGACTAAGTGATGATGCCAGATACTGAAGTTGCAGTGAACAAAGGATAACTGTTTACTGAGAAAAAGTTAATTTGGTTTTTGAAGAGAGAGAGCGAGAGGAGAGAGAGAGAGACAGACAGACAGTGACAGACAGAAAGAAAGAGGAGAGAGAGGGAGAGAAAGAGAGAGAGAAAAAGAGAGAGGGAGAGGAAGAGAGAAAGAGAAAGAGAGAGAAAAAAGAAAGAGAGAGAGATTCTTCTAATTAAGGGGAGTGTGGTCCCCTCAGGTTAGCGTTAATCAAATGTGTGGCACAGAAATGGTCCAACCGCATCACAGAGCTTCCCTCCGCTGCTAATGAACCTGTTTGTCAAACCGCTCTCCCAGAACCAGCCGCAGAATGAGAGCAAATTACCTTACCTTTTAAAAAGACCAGATGGAGAGGGAGAAGGAGAGAGAAGTTAAAGAGAGAGAGAGACAGAGAGAGTTACAGAGAGAGTGCAGAGAGTGTGGGATGGAGAGAGAGAGATAGAGCAAGAGAGTGCAAGGGAAGAGCAATCATAGAGAGAAAGTGAGGGATGGACAGAGAGGGGGGGGGGGAAATGGAGTCAAAGATAAGTAGTGTAGCCAGACACTCAATATGCTGACATTTGAATTTGAAGGCAAATGAGTCTCTGAACAACAGCAAAATGTCTGGATTAGAAATGCAGATTGATAGGCCTGCTGCCACAGCGAGGCCTCTCCCTGTGGCCCCTAGCAGATCTGCTGTTCATTCTCTAAAGAAGCCAATTTGGAGAGCACTTAGTTGGTCAATGCTGAACAAGCGAGTGCAGAGAGGAAAGAAAGGAAGAGAGAAAAAAAGAAAGAGAGAGTAAAGAGTTTTGTATCAAATAGGGAATTGTCTGTGTCTCATATGCAGAGTGTTTA
>NC_137922.1:13398788-13406288 GCF_963457725.1 Sprattus sprattus | reverse complement strand
CATCACACGCACTTAATACAATTACACCGCACGCAAAAAAAACCCGCTCGTTCCCATGGGGACAGCGAGGGGTTGCCGGGGGTGACGCTGCACTTGCCGCAACCAGAGGATTGTGGGAATTACTTTGGAGAGAGGGGTCAAGAACCGGTGGACAGTGACGGTTGCTGGTGGGAATGGAAGGAGACCAGACGCACACTCACTCCCTGTCTCGCTCACTCACACATACCCGCACTCACTCACACACATGC
Organism: Sprattus sprattus; assembly: GCF_963457725.1. Lineage (NCBI taxonomy): Eukaryota > Metazoa > Chordata > Actinopteri > Clupeiformes > Clupeidae > Sprattus > Sprattus sprattus. Next base: position 13,406,040 of record NC_137922.1, on the reverse strand, counting down.
AGGCAAAGGAGAATTTAAGGTAAAGGTTTGTATATGTAATCTAAAACAGAGTGGCGGTCAAGAGGGTTCAAGAGACAAACGAACAAAAGAGGAGAGAGCGAAAGAGAGACAAACAGAGAGAGCGTGTACAGGAATGCAAAAAGAGAAATTCCAACCACCGTCCTTGGGAAAGGGTCTCATCTGAGGGCCATGGTATAAGCTGCATGCATACACACTTTAAGCAGCTCCCATTTGTCAGCCTGACAGCTTTGAGTGTGTGTTTATGTGCGCGTGTGAGTGAACATGATTGTGTACCCGGGAGCATAAAGAGGTGTGTGCATGATGAATGTATGTTTCTCTTAGATTCACTGTGTGGTACGTATGAAAGAATGAATTGTGAATTCATTAGTAGTGAGTTTGCGTGTACTTGAAGTGTAGAGTTAGGAGTGTGTTTGTAGTATCCATTTCTACTAGTGACTGTTTTGTGTTGATTATGTTTGTGTTCGCTGCCTAGCGAGCATTAAGTGTGCAACCCCCAAGTATCCCATGAACATGTCATGGCCATCACAAAATGAGAGGCCTGGACAGACAGACACACACACACACACACACACACACACACACACACACACACACACACACACACACACACACACACGCTCTCTCAGAGAGCCATTCTCTGGGGAGTTACAGGCACTGAGACAAGCAGGCAGTCACGCTCACACACACACACAGCTTCCAGGGAGAGGCAGTCTAGATAATGTGCGAACACACACAAACCAACTCTACAGCTCAGAGGGACACACAGGCCACAGAAGACTACAGCCTCAGCCAAACACACACACACACACACACACACACACACACACACACACACACACACACACACATATTATAAACACACACACACTATAAACACACACACACACACACACACACACCCATAACACACACACAGACAACACACACACACACACACACAAACACACAGAACAAAAGGACAATGCTTAAAGCAATATAGCAACACAGATGCACAGACATATATTGTCTCCACAGCACAGTAAAAAAAAAGATCTTAGTTGTAGCAGGGGCTGGTAAGGCATAGTTAAAAGTGTAGGACAAAAGTAAAACCCCAAATAAGTGTATTTTCTTGACTAGGGAACAGACAGGTTTTTCGGATGTCATCTTTGCTTTCTCCATTTAGTCATTTTGTATGGAGTTGGTAAGGAGTAAAGCAATGAGCCTTCTAACCATTCCAAAGTGTGCAATAATATGCAAACTAATGGCTTTCTCTGTTTGAGTAAGCGCTCCAGCGGTTCCAAGAACAATACACCACTGAGGTTAAGCATCATTTGATTACTTCAGGGCCCACAGAGACGTAGCTTTGTCTCACCAATTCTTTGCATATCTCTGTGCCTACCAGCTCATGTAGCCAATGGTCTCGTGAACACAAGTTCAGTGTCAGTGAAGAAAAGCTATCATAATTACTCATTCAAGGGATATAATGAACATACATCACATCATTATCCTTCACCTTTCTAATGAGCTAAACAAATGTGGCTGTTGCTAGGCAACCGCACTACAGCGCAGGTGTTTTTCTGTGCTGCACCAGCACCTGCTGAACACAGTCCTCCACACAGACACACACACACACACACACACACACACACACACACACACACACACACACACACACACACACACACACGGTAACACGTGTTCAGCTCTGGTGAAGAGTTCTGTGGCACTGTTCAACACTCCACTTTACAAAAAACAAATAAAGTCACAAATAAACACAAATAGCACACCCACCCATATATATATAAAAAAAAGTGTAGGAGTGACGTAACGAGTGAGTTAAGGTTTGTGTGTGTACTTAAAAAATATGAGTATGTGTGTATGTGTGTTTGTATGGAGGGAGGGGTGTGCAAAACCATTTTTTTTTTTTTAAATCAATTCTAAATAATTCTCACCGTCTCTTTCACACCTTCTCTCTCTCTCCACCCTCTCACTCCTTCTGTCTATCTCCCTCCCTCTCTCATTCTCTATCAACCCTCTCACTCTCACTCCTTCTGTCTATCTCCCTCCCTCTCTCATTCTCTATCCACCCTCTCACTCTCACTCCTTCTGTCTCTCCCTCTCTCCCTCCCTCCCAGTCTAGTCTATCCCGACCCACACAGAGGCTCTGAAGGCACTATTAATGCACATGAGAAGAAAGGGATGAAGAATAAAAGACTGTACTGGGAGAAAAGTGACAGGAATAAAAAAGGGAGAGAAGAAAAATCATCATGGTCTTTTGAAACACCTTTCCTACAGATTCCTGCTGCCCCGCGGGATTGTGGGAAACAGGGCAGAGGGTTTTTATTGGTCCCCAGGGAAATTACCTGCTTTGTGTCACATCCCCTGCCGCTCTCTGGACACAGGGAGAGAGAGAGGGCAAAAAGGGGGAAATAAAGAACGAAGAGAGGAAATAAATAGAAAGAGGAGATGAAGAAGGCTGAATAGGGCGGGAAAGCAAAACAGTATGAAGGAAAAGAGGAATTCTGGGAAAGAACGAGGGAGAATAAAAAGCAGATGAAAATGTAAGAAAATAGCTGGGAGAGGAGAAGGCGGTGTGACTGGCACAAGAACTGTGAGTTTAGCACAATGCCACTTCACACACAGCCATACTAAAGCTCCCATCTCATGTGTTTAAGAGAGTGGTTTTGTATATGGTTAGCTGCCTGCTTAATACGCGCACGAGCACACACGTGTACGCGCACACACGCATGAACACACACGGTACCCTTGTTCTCTTTCTGGCCGGATCCCAGCTAGACGACTGCTTTGGTAACATTTCAGGGCGGTGATTGTGTCTTCCGTACACAGGCAGGGTGATATTTCATCACTGTGTGCACCTCGCTGATACAGCACACACTGTGCATCACTCACACACTGAGCAGATCACTCGCTCACACACACACACACACACACACACACACACACACACACACACACACACACACACACACACACACACACACACACACACACACACAAACACACACACAATCACACTTCACTTATCAATGGCTCCAATCAACAGCATCAAAGCAAAGAAACAACATCCAGAAATGACATCACCATCTCCCAGTGGGGTGATTAAGATCCCAAAATGACACCTACTACATGCCATTCCATTTGGCAGTGAGAGGAATGAATGCATTCCTTTCTGGCTCCTCAGTGATAAGGGCAGAACACGCATGGATCCACTGTGTTTAATACTGCGATAGTCTTGTACGATGATCTATATGTGGTGTCAGGGACCTTAGAAATGCAGTTAAACCAGAGTGGATTGTGATACGGTGAGCTGCCCGGCTAGCAGGGCTTGGAGTCGTGCTGCCTGGCGTGTTATCATCAAGTCTTATTTAAACAGTCAGGCCGCAGCAGCTGATCAAACAGCCAGGAGCCGAACAGGTGTCTGCTCACCAGTGGCTTAGCGGGCCTGTCTGTGACGGCTGAACATGAACTCCTGAACTGAACAAAACACGACAGGGAAGAGGGAGGTTGGGAGGGAGGGAGGGAGAAAGAGTGAGAGGCAGAGACAGTCATGGAAAACCAAAGGGAGGAGAGACACATAATCTAACCAATATGGAGCGAGAAAAATGAGATGAAATGAAAGCATAAAGGGCTAGAGACTAAAGAACAGGGAGGGGGGGGGGAAGTAGATAATGCGTGAAATGGTCGGGGTAAAAAATAAAAATAAATCACTGTCACTGTCTGTGGTGGGCCCCGTAACAGAACCATCAGTCATGTGTCCAATCAGATGGTGAAAAGGGGATGGTGGATCATAGGAACAAATCACACACCCTGTCCCTCCTTTCGGCTCGCCCCTGTGATCACATAGAGGTGGTGTTACACAACGCACACGCGCCCCATGAGCGTCACTACACCCTACGCCCTGTTAGATATCACTGAGTTGATGCACTCAAACTAGCTTCCTGCTATTCATGGGGATTTAATCAAGGTACTCATTCACTGTGATTAAATCAGGTTCAATCATCCACTCAGAAATAGTACCCACCTCTAGACACACCCATTCCCTCCCATATCCTGGATGATTGTATAAATATCTGTTACTCCTCTCAGTGTGTTGAGAGAGACCTATCGTGTACCAAGCGATTGGATTGTCCTGTGACGCTGAAATAAACATATTTCTACTGTTGGATACTCTCCCAAGTTTCCTGACTATCTGCAAACCTGACCTTGGATCCAAGACTGAGACAGACTTCTTTCAGCCCCCATGAGCGATGAGACCCTCCAGTATTCATTCGACAGGCTCATGGGCCGACAGCGAGATGCCATCCCTTATCCTATACATCAGAGCAAGCAGACGGGGGCGCAGCCACACCGCAGCCAATGGAGCTGCAGCTGAACAGCCTGCACTCGTCCTACATCAGGGAGTCAGGGCCAGGGCCAAAAGACAGATGAACTGGAGAAGTGTGACTGCAGGGAGGGAGAGAGATGAACAGGAGACTGACGAGAGGGGTAAAGGGGGCAGGGTGGAGGAGCGCTAAGGGGAGGACATGAATTGGAGGACAAATAATGAGAAGAGGGGAGGAGGAGCATGCAATGGGTCTTGACAATGAGAAGAAACCAGTTTTTTTGGTTTCTGTATGATATGCTTTGTGTTATCCTAAACGCTGCATTTGTTTGACATCAAAAGCAACATGTATCAATTAATGACAAGACTCTTGTCATTCCTCCAATCTGTCCTGCACAGCAACGACGGCATTTGACATCCAGCTCTCCCACTTACACTCTCCAGCCTTGCTCAACGGACATCAGAATCGCCTGCACACCCTGCCAGCATAAATGTGTACATGGCTAAACAAAGGACTGTCTAACTCCCAAGACCTTCAACCTTTACTAGCTGTTGAGACGGTCGTTTTGGCAGTAGAAATTCATACCCCATTCATGTAAGCTACTGGTAACTGCTGCTCTTGCATGACGCATCAGGTTCGTTCCCTCTCTCTCTGTGGGATATCCAATATGGTCAGTATATCTATACAGTCACCAGTAGCGTTTTGTTACTCAATTGAATAACTTTTACATTCTAGGCCTCAATTTGTTCTCCAGAATAGATGTGAGGTGGGCTAAATTGATCTTGACAAAAATAACTGGTCTCTTGACATGGAATCTGAGCGAGCAAAACTTTTTTTTACAGGCCCAAAATCCCATACGCTGATCAACAATAAAACCACCAACTGGAAGGGATGTGGCTAGGGCATTTTAAAACAGGTCTGACAAGCTATTTTGAACAACAGAAAAAGCACTACAGTTGATTCCTTGTAAAAGCGCTCTGGGCAAACACTGCCCAGAACCCACAGCGATATTGCTGTCTTCTTACACTGTAATCTCGTCTGACGCATTCAGTTTAAAGAGATTGTTCAGCAATGTTATTGGACGGCATTACCCAATCTCTTCGCTAATGAACTTTGACCTGGCTCTGCCTTCTTAGTGCCTTTTACCACACCTTTACCGATAGCGCTGCAGCATTGTTATGCAACAGTGCACATGCGGTGCCGTTTCCTGCCTGCCGTTTCCGTTGCCAAAATAGAGCCCCTTCAGTTTAAGCCTGATCCTCTTGGTTCATATCACCACCGACAAGCTCCCCACACAGTAAACACACTCACAAACACACAGAGGTTTTAATGAGGATTTACTTCTCACAATCCTCTCATGTGCAGCTCAGCGAAGCTTCCCTTTTTGTAAAGCAGCACGGTGGTTTATTGACTCTGTAATGGCGTGTGTGTTCCTCTCCTAACACTCCTGAGCTGAGGAAAACAACACTGCTCCTTTCCCAAGAGAGAGAGAGAAAGAGACATAGAGGAGAAGAGAAACCCTCCTTCCACCGGTCTCCCGTGATCCCCCACATACACACGCACATTCGCATGCTAACTCTTGTCACCTCCGCTCAACTGTGTTAAATGCCTGATTTGACACTGATAAGACGAAATATGAAATACTGTCGCTGAGGCTGCCGTCAGAGAGCTTCACAGATGGAGCGGAGGATGAGACGGCGGCAGAACAAGAGACGTGAGGCCCTCGCACAACTCTGCTTTGCTCAAAGATGGTAATTCCACACTACACCGTTATTACCTACCTGTGTGTGTGTGTGTGTGTGTGTGTGTGTGTGTGTGTGTGTGTGTGTGTGTGTGTGTGTGTGTGTGTGAAAAAGAGAAAGGAGACACTGGAGTACAACGACAGACACATAATCCCCAGGGAATTACATCTCCGTGTTACTTATAATATTAATTCACTCCCACTTCTCTTTTTTTCCCCACTCTCTCCTGACAGAACAGTTTGGAAAAGAATAATACCGTACTCACACTATTTATTGGGCGTGGCTCTCCTCCACCCACCCCTGAGCCAGTAAGTGTCTATCCCCTCTTCCAGGCAGGGCCCCTCCGCAACCAACGCCCTCTGCTTTATCTCTTTACGTGACGGAGTCATTATCATACAGACCACCGTACAGACTAACGAGTGATGAATTACTCTGTATGTAGATGAGACAAACAGAGTGGGTGTATGTGAGCATGTGCCCATTGAGATGCACATGGTAGATGGAGCTGTGTCTTTGTCTGTGTGTCTCCACTTACATGTTCTTGTGTGCAATGAGTGTTTTCGAGCTGCAAATGGGGATCATAGACACACACGCACGCACTCACTCACACACAGCCTAGCACACACCCATACAATTAACACGACAACATGTAAAACACAGCATCTAAAACACACCCCATCAGGCTGTATGCAGATAATTGACTTCAGGCTGTGGAGAACGTTTTACTTTATTCCTGTTTATAATCCACCAGTCTTCATGTGTCACTGTGATATCTGAGACCGGAGAAAGATTTAGCCTCAAAGGGACAACTCCTCCTGTTCCCTCTCCTCTTTCTCCTCCTCTTTATGCAGACTTTGACAACAGTTAAAAGAGGAGCGAAACAGACCTTTCAATGTGATGAAAACAGCGTGGCGACCAAAGGACAGCAGCAGGAGCGTTGCGTCTCCAAAATAGCCTTCAAACAGCAGCAGAATGCTCATCAGAGGCTGCATGCATTAATATATTTGAGGCGGACTGGATGAGCCTCATAAGTGCTGGCGTCTCATCTCTGAGCTGTGCCACGGAGCCGGCAGTCAACGGCAATGCAATAATGAGAATAACTGTGCATAAATTCTCACAGTGATTTTTGAAGCATGAGAGAGGGAAAGAATGAGAGAGTGTGTGTGT